>NW_007245996.1:166587-185449 GCF_000164805.1 Carlito syrichta
AAAAAAAAAAAAAAAAAAATTAAAGAATCTTAGAACTTGCAGGAGACACCCTAATGGGAATTGGAGTAGGCGACCAATTCCTGATCAAAACTGCAGATGTCCATAAGAGACAAGATAGACAAGTGGAGCCTCATTAAACTGAAAATCTTCTGTAAAGTAAAATAAACCATCAAGAGAGCAGAGAGACAGCCCACCAAATGGGAAAAGGTATAATAAAGATTCTTGTTGTTGATGTTATTTATAACCAATAATTATAACAATTAATCATTATTTTATACCTAAGGTAAGAAGAAATATAGTATTGCTTTCTTTTTTTTCTGGAGACATACGTTTACTCCCTTAGTTTCTATAACAGATAACCCAAAGGAAGAGAAGACATTTCCAGATAGAAAAATTAGCATGTGAAAAAGTAGAGGTCAAAGAGCTTGATATCTTCAAAGAATAGTCAGAGTTCATTAGTTTTTAGAGAGGAATAATTACAAAAGAGTCCTAGTAGGTGGAGATAGGCAGGCAAGAGGCAATTAAGAAAGGATTATGAAAGACCTTGCTTAGCATACCAACATTTTAAATTTTATCCTAGAAGCAAAACCATGCACTTTATCAGCTGTCTGCAAAGATGGTGTTATAGGTCTCATTTGGAAAACACACATGAATCTTTTGCTAGAGTGAGTTTTCAGGTTAAATCCCGTTTTCAATAATAAACTTTTTCAATCACGGTATGTCATTTTTTATCTGTCAATATTATTTTAAACATCGATATTAGGGCTTTCTACAACAGTGTTAAGAAACAGGTGATGGTTTGGGGGATAAGTGTGTGAGGGACTGTTAAACCTCAAATAGCTTCTGTAAAGATCAGTTTGCCAAAAGCATATCGGTGCAATTCCCAAGAAAAGTCAGATAGTCAAGCATGTTTACATCTTCACAGATAATGGTAAAATAAATGACTAGTTGTACCTAGTATCTTAGAGGAGATACAGGATTCACTTAATTTGCTCAGTCTTCTAATTCACAACTTTAACCTTTTGGAAGGATGCTGTTAAAATATGAGCCAAAAACACCTACAATATCACTAAAATGTAGATATTGAGAGGTAAGTAAAATAAATCTAATTTAAAAAAATATTACTCTGTGCATTGGATACAATTCTAACTCTTATACACACATTTTCACAATATAAGAAAAACTCTGGCCTTGGTTTGCTCTTTAAGCAGAAAGTGCTCCTGGCTCTCACATTCATGCTATTACTTAGCTATTACTAATAGTAACTAGGGTATGGGTTTTGAAATATGCTTTCAGTCTTGCTGTGCTAATAATTTATTCTTGTTTGTGAACAACAGATTGAATTTTCCAGACAGTATATTTGAAGTTTAAGAGATGTAATACTTGGCTGTGGAGTCAAGGATTTTCTTAGAAAAGTTCAAGTACATTATCAATTAAGTACTACCTGTTGAACACCTGCTATGTGTTCAATATTATATGAGATGCTATGGAAGAGCACAAAAGCAGAAAGACTGCATTATGGGTTGGACAGTGCTGTCTCCCCCTGCCCCATAGTCTTGTGTATTAGGAACCTCAGAATGTAACCTTAATTGCAAATAGGATCTTCACAGATATAATTAATTAAATTAAAATGAGATCATACTGGATTAGGGTGGGCTCTGAATTCGATGGTAGGTACATAAGAGAACAGGGAGAAAGATTTGGTCACAGAGACTCAAAGGATACACACATATACACAAGGGAGAAGGCAGAAGAGGCAGAGATGGGAGCAAGTCAGCTACAAACCAAAAAATGCTAAGGATCACTGGCAACCTGAAGCTAGGAGACAAGTATGGAAAAGAATCCCCCCTCAGAACCTCCCAGAGGAACCAAACCTGCCAACTCCTTGATTTAAGACTTCTAGCCATGTGGACTATAAGAGAATAAGATTTCTGTTGTTTTGAGTCACCTAGTTTATGGTAATTTGTTGCCCTAGCTCTAGGAAATGAACACAGAGAGGAAATGAGGATTTGTTGAATTCATGTTATGGGTCCTATTTTGTGCTAGATACTTGATTGTTCATTTAATACTCACAGGGATTTCTATCCCCTGTTTCACAGATAAAAATAAAACAAGGCTCAATGAGGTTAATAACTTCATTTGGTCAGCAAGTGATGGTCAGGAATCAAGTTCCTGTTTCTTCTGTTAAACTCATCACCTTAATCTCCCTGGACATGGATTTATTCCTTTAACAAATGATGTTCTGCTGATTTTGGAGTGTTCAGAGAAGAGGAGCTCAAGGACTTATGAAAGACTACCTTTGAGAGAATGAAACTTAAAGCTGGCTTTTAAAATTTGGGTAGACTTAGAAGTCCAAGAATAGCTGGGCTCGGTGGCTCAGCCTGTAATCCCGCGCTTTGGGAGGCCGAGGAGAGTGAACTGCATGAGCCCGCAGGTTCGAGACCCACCTGGGCAACTTGGTGAGACCTCATCTCTACAGTAAATCAAAAAATTAGCAGGGCGTGGTAGCGCGCACCTGTAGTTCCGGCTACTCGGAAGGCTGAGGCGAAAGGATCACCGGAGCCCGGCGGGTTGAGGCTGCGGTGGTCGGGAGCAGCCACTGCACTCCAGTCTGGTTGACAGATTGAGACTCCAACTCAAAAAAAAAAGAAAGGAAAAGAAAAGAAAAGAAGTCCAAGAATGTTTTTTCAAGGGGAGGGAGACTGGGATTATAACTCAGCTCTATGATTTGAGCAATCAAATGCTGATGCATATGTTGAGTTGCACCTTTTCTTTGTAAGACTCCTGCACCTATTGCACCTCAATATTACAGACCCTGCCAGAATTCATGCTTCTGACAACTTCTGCAATCCTTACAGCCACCTCATGGCATAGATATACTTATCCTCATAGTATGAATAAGAACATGATTCTCTGAAAGGTTAAATGTTTTTTCTTCAGAGTCAAACAATTAGAAATTGATGACAGGGAACTCAATCATAAATGTTTCTGACTTCAAGGTCTGTACACTCCAACTCCATAATAGTAGAATAATTCTCCCTCTTTCCCCACTCCCTCCCTTCAACTCTTCCTTTAATTTTATTTAGAGAATAAGAACAGTACTGGGTGGGAAACATGTTGCACAAGACACAAATCTCAGTGAGAATGTAGTGTGTGTACACATTTCATAACATAAGAAGGTTTTAAAATCCACATATCTGAATGCATTTGTTAAGGAAGAAGGGAATATCAATTTTGACCAGAGATCGCTGTGACCTAGCAGGAGACTTGCTCTATAGCTCTGGGCCGAGCAAAGTCAATGATAAGTGCTCATTTTTCTGTCTGTTCTGCTAAACTCTAGAGGGGGAGGGTACCTGGAGAGATGGACCGTGTCACTATCATTACACACCTGCCTTCTAGCTCTATGCCTGGCATAAAGCATGTGATCAGTAAATGTCATCTTGAATGAATGAATGAATATATGTGAATGTTATATAAGATAATGGATAATCTATGTTTCTTTGGTCCTCACTGATTGTTATTACTCAAGCAGTTTAAAATATTAAAGTATCTACGCTAACACTCAGATCTAAAATGTGGTGCTTACCACTAAATTTCACTAAAAATGATAAAATTATGTTTAATATTTATATGTTTAGTAAAAATCTGATTTTCTTCAAATAAAATACTCAACATCTTTCTGTTTTGAAGTAATTCTAAATACCAGACTTTTGTTGTTGTTGTTTTGTTTTGTTTCACTCTCTGTTTCCTGACAGTACATCAGTAGTCTAGACATAAAACACAGTTAGCAGAGTTAGCTTTGGGATACATGGTAAAAGAAGAAAAATAAAATCCATTTAAGAAATCATACAACTTTTCTGATACATGCCTAATTCTTATTTTAATGATTAATTTATACAAACCAGAATGTAAACAAATTTAGAAAGTTTTCTGATCATTTAAATCGGACCTCATCAGGGTAATTGTATTCCCATCATCTATTTAGGAATCAGTCTACCCAAACAGTATTGCATTAAGATAATGAGACAATATGCATATGCAAATTGCTCAAACCAAAAATTATGTTTCTGGACACATTTAACAGAAAATATTAGCCATAATGATAGTTTGACATATGAGATACTTTCATTTATCTAGACAGTTCATGCACAAAAATTTAACCATCACAACCTGGTGTGCTTATTATCTTTTAAAAAGTGCATAGAGAGGTGAAACACAATGCCAGTGACTTCATTTTGATGTTATATGAAATGTAAAGTGGTATTCTCTTTGCAAATTTGATATGGAAATGTCCCAAACCCTTTCTTCTGCCATTGGATCAAAATGCCAATTTGCTGAAAGTCATATGTGCCATTTTACCACATGAAAGCTTTTATTTATTTTTTTTAGTATCTCTCTGCTTTTACCTAAAGAGTGATATAATTCCCTTGAATTTCTTTGGCATTGTGGGGGTAGCATTTTATAAGGTATGGTTTCCTCTGAAGCATAGGAGTTGTTTCCCAGGAGTGGACTATGGTCCAATCTCCCCTCTTCTACCCATACTTTCTTGCAAAGGCTTAGGGAGAAGTCCGTGTCCAATGAAGGGCTGTTTTTCTAGCATACAAAGGAGATGTGTCAGAAAAGTGGCAACAGTAACAAAAGAAAGGGATGATATTTTTTCAAGGCATATTTTGTTCCAGACATTTTTCAAAGACATCAGCAAAACTCTGAGAAACAAGTATTATTATCTCTATTTCTCAGATGAGCTAGCAATTTGCTCAAGGTCATATAGTTAAGTGGTGGGTGTAGAATTTAAACTTGAATTATCTGTCCTCAAAACTCCTGTCACCATACCCATTGACCCAGGAATATACTTCTAATCAGAGTAAAGCAAGTAGCACAATATCAAGTATCATTATATAAGCTGCTTAGAACCATAGAACCATAGTACAGTATTGATGAGGAATTTAACAACCATTTAATCCAATCATCCCACCTTAAGGAAAAAGTTGTGGCTTCAGGAGATTCAGTGTTTTACCCAAGGTCACATATTACGACTATAACCCAACTCTACCTCTCGCTTAACAATTTGGTTGGCTTCAATATAGTTTCCATTTTCCAGTTATGCATTTATCCTCTTTATCCTCTGTTGACTGATTGTTCTTACTGAAGAAACAAGAAAACATTTACATTCACCAAGTTTCCTCTCTCCCATTGTGAACAAGTTTAAAGAATTCCTTAGAAAAAGGTCACTTGAGATCCACCATGAATGAGAATGAATTGGAACAAATTGCAGAACTACATGGAATTTAATTCACAGATTGTTGAAAGATTTTCTTTTCTCTCTACTTTCAATCTTTTTTGAACTGAACTGATTTTAAAATGTAGCTAATATCCTCCCCAACTTGCCAGTCAGCACAATTATTTGCTTTTGCCCAAATTTAAAAAATAAACAAAAAGAAACAAGTAAAAAAAAAACCAATAAAACAAAAATGCATAGCTACTTCACATACAGACAGCTTCAGTGCTATCCCATAGTCAGTGTTGCCTGAGGATGCATAACATTTTTTCTTGATGACCAATTTTCTGCCATCTTGGGAACAGTTAGCATTCCATCCATCACTATGCTTGGGTTACATAAAAAACAGAACCCTTGTAAAAGTCTTTTTTTGTTGTTGTTCTCAAAAGATAAGAGTTACCAAATGCTTGGTTCTTTGTTTCTTTTAATGGAATTTGAAAGAGGGACATTAAAAAGAAACAAACTAAAAGATATAGTCCATACATCTTACAGAGAATTGTCAAATCTCTTCTTTTTTTGGATACTTACCCTTGGAAAAGAAATTTGTTTTGACATTTTACATATGATTTGATTTTGAGATGTTCTAGAGCTGCACTGTCCAACTTAGTAGCCACTGGGCACACGGCAATTAGCATTTCAAATGTGATTAGTCTGGGCATGGTGTGGTGGCTCAAGCCTGTAATCCCAACACTTTGAGAGGCCAAGGAGAGAATTGCCTGAATCCAGGGGTTCGCAACCAGACTGTGCAACTTGGTGAGACCTCCTCTCTAAAATAAATAAAAAAGTTAGCCAGGCATGGTGGTGTACGCCTATAATTCCAGTTACTTGGAAGGTTGAGGCAGAAGGATCGCCTGAGCACAGCAGGTGGAGGATGTGGGGTGGCCGTGAGCATGCCACTGTACTCCACCCTGGGTGACAGAGTAAGACTCCAACTCAAAAAAAAAAGAAGAAAGAAATGTGATTAGTTTGAATTGAAATGTGCTGGAAGGGTAAATTTCATAACAGATCAAAGACACATCACAAAAAATGCAAAATATCTCATGAATTTTTTTATTGATTACATGTTGAAATAAATATTTTGGATTGACTAAAATATATTTTAAAATAATTTACTCACCTACATCTTTTTATTTTTTAAATATGACTATAGTACTAGAAAAATTTTAAATACATATGTGATTTTAATTATATTTCCAATGCACTATACTGCTTTGGAGTGATCATTTGAATTTATTTTAAACCAACAAAATCTAATACATAGTCATGCAATGTCTTTCTTTCTCTGTTTTCCCTTCCTTCCTTACTTCCTCCTTCTTCCTCTTCTTCCTTATCCTCCTCCTCCTTCTCTCTCTCTCTCTCTCTCTCTCTCTCTCTCAGATTCCCTAACTACTAATGTGTATTTAACACTGAGCAAGACAAAACTATTTTCTGGATCTCTTACTCAAGTTATACAGAGGTCTGTGATCTCATCATCCAAACACCCAGGCTGACATCTGCACAAATGTACTACCCTAAACACGGCTACAGAATGCTTCTGACAGCTTGGTGGTGGGAAGAGATATTGGCAACAACTCTTCAAAAATAAGCATCTTATCCAAGATTTGAAAACACATCATAAACTGGCTTCTAGATGCTGCCACTTTTTCATTTACAGGCCCATTTTGCTGATGGCAGGTGAAGCTATTGCAACAGGATACCTAAGGACTTTGCTGCATTCCATTTTGAAAGCAGTGTCATTTGCAGGCAACCAGAAAACACTGAAAAATTCAGAAAACTGCCAAAAGCTAAATTATGTTCTACAAAATTAATACTTAATTTATGTTTCATTACATAAATTGCACTGTGGATTATGCCATTTATACCCCTGACTTGCTCCTTGGTAATGTGCTAAATTATTTGGTGCATGCTTAATTTCTAGAAGCAATTGATAACTATATTAATTTATTGCTAAGAGCCCTTTTTTAATTATAAAAATGTGGGGTACAATTCAGGGTTAGGTATACAAACGTTGATTATGCAGGTACCCTTGCTGATGAGGTGTGCCCCTCCCTCCCCTAGCAGTTTCCCCCAACTGCCAATCCCACCCCTGCTCCCCTGGCAGTTTCCCGCTACTGTCGATCCCTTTCTCATAGTATTATGATAATTGTTCAAGGTCCACTTATGAGTGTGAACGTATGGTACTCTGTTCTTTGTTTCTGTGATAGATCACTGAGTATGATTGGCTCTAAATCCATCCAAGTTGCTGCGAGGTCCATATGTTTGTCCTTTTTTATGGATACATAATACTCCATTGTATATATGTACCACATTTTTTTAATCCAGTCCAGCTTTGATGGGCAGCATAGCTGTTTTCATGTTTTTGCTATTATGAACAGAGCTGCAACAAACATGTGTGTGCAGGCATGCTTTTTGTAGAATGACTTGAGTTCCTCTAGGTATATTCTCAATAAGGGAATTGCTGGGTCATATGGAAAGTCAAATTCTAGTTTTTTCAGAAATCGCCATACTATTTTTCAAAGAGGTTACACTAGAGAGCACTTTTTATAATGTAAGTTCACTTCTGTCATCATCATCACCATCATCATCATTATCATCACCACTGGGTCACTATTGATAATAACCTTCAATGTTTGCCCATGGTGCATGGGTCTGTATTAGGCACAATAAGTGATACTGAATCCATTGGGCATTTGGGATCACGAGGTAAAAATGATGGTGAATACATCAATAATGTCAACATTGTCTTATCTCTGGCAATTTGCAGATCAAAAGCATTTGAAGATAGGCAAGAGATTCCAGAATGTAGCCCAACTACCTAGCATGTTACTGGGCGAGGGCCTATCATACTCTTATCTTTTTTGTGCTTTTACATTTCTTGTATTTTAGAAAAGAAACTAAACAGCAAATCCAGCAGAATAGCATAAGGAGTAGGCAACCTACCAAAACTCCATTGTCAGTGATAGTAAATACAACAGTGGGTAAAGTGGCAGAGCAGAGAGGAAAGGGAAACAGTGCCATAAATTTGAGATATATTAGGCATCTGAAAAGTAATTAATGTTTAGCAGACCTACCAATATTTGATCTAGAAAGTATTAATAGAGTCTTGATATTAACACTTGGAACTAGCTCTAATTTATCTAATCTGTTACAGTTAGATTATAATAGTTTTTTTTCCCCCACAAAGGAAGGAAACCACATCCCAGCCAAATAATAATATGCTATTTGTACATGCAAAACAGCTCAATTATTTGAGGCAATTAAACTAACATCTCAAGAGTGATTTGAAAGGACATTATCTTTGTAAAGAAGACTTCAGCAAGAATTAGGAAAATAAAGCATTTTTGCTGTAATTTTGTGAAAAATAAATAAAATGAGCCAAAGAAATTAGTCTTCAATGTTTAATGTTTATCATTACCAAAACTCAATTCTCTGATGGCTTTCTTAATTATCTAGATGAAACTCTCTTGTTTTGCAAAAGTGATAATTTCTAAGGGATGTTTTTTTTGCTAGAGTTAGTTTGTTTTTTGTTTTGGTTTTCTGCTGCCTATACAAGAACAAATATAAAAATGGTGATAAAAATGTACCTCTCTCATATTGTTTTATGAATGTTTAAACTTTCTGAGTATTATTTTACTGGTAATTTCTTAAGCTAGAACCTCCCACATGTCTCTCCAATTTAAGTTGACAATAGGGCTTCACATACCAAAGCTTCTATGTTAAGAATCTCAAAGGATCTTACTAAGAGATGCATTATGCCCCCAAGAAATTCCTAGGTAAAAAGTTCAGAGGTGGGAATGACATATCTAGATGGCAAACCTAAGGCTCAGAAACCCAGTGACTTAACTAAGATTTTGGATAGACTCGGTTATGAAATTCTGATTTTCATACACCAGCATGATATTCTACTTCACAGTGACAAAACTGCTCCTGTGAAGTTTAGAAAAGTCAATGGTCAAGTCTATATAATGTAAGTTTAAGGAGAGAATAATGACATAAACATTAAAATAGGTCTAGCTCTTGGCTAGTTTGTGAAAGATATCAAGGTTACCAGAATTCTTGCAATTAGCATGACAGAAAAAAAATTCTTCTGATACGTTAAAAGATATAGAACCCGCTAGTTGGCCTAAGACAATAAGTTATGTACTGATCCTCAAACACATGACCATTTTTTTGTGCTGGTTTCTTGATAAGGGCCTTATAATCTAAGAACAACCAATAGACTTTTAAGTTATATTTGTCTCAGCTCTTCTATTTTAGGATGCAACAGTTTCCTATTATTTCCAATTAAATGGTGTTACATCAGTGCATTAAACTGTTTGGTGTAGGAGGAAAGCAGTGATACATATTATTCTGCAAGACTACTTTATCTGTCCAATGGGTAAGAGAATTGAGTCAAAAGAGTAATAGTTAGTGCCTTTCAAGGCATATGTATGTCTTAAGATAAGAAGTGAAGGTGCGATACCTTGGAATGCTTAGAAATGTACCCATAATGATCCACCACTGTATACAGAATTCACAGATGAACATTTACAAAGCACATCAAAAACACAGGTGATTGGAAATGTTTTTGTTTATGAAGAACATTACAAATATACTGGAATGATTTTCAGATATTTTTACTCAGAGATATAAAACTAGAATTCCATAATTTGTAAGTCATTAAAGCAAATTGAAACAACAAACACTCACACAAAGTATAATGTAGCACGCAACATTCAAATTTCACTTGATGTTTAACCCTAGTGTGCATTTCATTTTGGGCACTCTCTATAAATGATGCACTGCTGCTCCTCTTGATCTGCTCCTTACCATTCCACAGTTATCTCACTAAAAGGTAAGTCTAATTATAGCTCTGCCCTTGAAATTATTGCTTATAGATGACCTGTTGTGTATAGATGACATTTAAAAAGTCAAAGTGTTCTGGCAATCTATTCCCAACCACCAACTTCACTAGTCAATATTATCCTTTTTTACATTTCCATGCAATCATAATACTTTGCAAAGTGCTGTTTATTTTAGGAAGGCTATTTTTATTTTATCTGCCTGAGAAATGTATATTAATGCATTTCCTGGTTGGTCCCACCTTCCTTACTTTGCAGTATGAACATAAATCCTTACCTCTCTACCTGCACATTCTGTACTTATTATTTCAATTATTATTGCATGCTTTTACTGATTTATTCACCCATTGACAGCCATTATTGACATATTAACTGCCACATCTCTAGTGCTTGGACTTAGCACACTTTAGATATTTTTAAATGTGTCCATTTGAATTGACTGTGTTTAGCTTTATTATCTTTTCCCCTCATAAGTCACAAATCAAAGAATACTTCCTTTTAGCAGATATTAGCAGGGGAAATATACCCTGTTGTTCCTGAAACTGATTATGCAGATTGACTCTCGTACTAAGAAATTAGAAAATTCACTCAACACCACAGCTGTGAAACTTAATTTATAGAACCAGCTATATTTTGAAAACTTTGAAAATCTGCCAAAAGAGAAAATTATATGATCAATTCTGTAAATGATGATGTTCAAAATTAAACTATTTCTCTAATGGATTTGTTAGAGAGGATTTTTGTTTCCAGCCATAACTTTTACTTATTTATTTTTAACTTTTGGTCAATCAATGGATAACTTTTATTTCATCCTATGGTAAATAATACTACCTCCAGAAAGTATAAGCTTATAATCATTTGTGAAAGTTAAACACTGGCCTAGATTAGGTAAATGAATCATGAACAGCCTGCCCCTTCAAATATTACACCCTCATCCCACACCCCCTTGATCTGTTGAATATTGGCACTAAAATAATAGACATGATGGGTGGCAGGGGTGGTGGAGGGAACTACATTCTTTTTTTTTTAGACACAAAGTGCTGAAATGAGGCATTATCATATGAGCCAGCTTTCCAGTTTAGAACACATTTATTCCTTAATTTGGTATTGATGCAAATGCACATATAGAAAAGTGAACATAGCATCAGTGTATAGCTAGATTCACTTTTACAAATGGAACACACCCATGTACCAACACAAAGAAGTTCCTTCATGCCTCCTTATAATCATGATCTTACTTCTACCCCCAAGGAAGCCATTATCCAAACTTCTTTAACATCTTGGATGCCTATTTTTGTACTCTATGCAAATTGCTTCTTAAATAGTTACTTTTTCATTCTGCCTTGTTTCCCTCAATATTATGTTTGTGAGTAGCTATATTTTGTTCATTCTCATTGCTACATAGTATTGCATTGTGTGAATATACCACAATTTATTTATCCATTCAACTGTTAATAGGCCTTGGAATAGTTTTGAGGTTGGCTTTATGAATACTGCAGCTATGAATATTCATGTGCACGTCTTTTGGTGAACATATGTATGTGTTTTTCTAAATGTTAAACCGATCTTATATTCCTGGAATAAACCACACTTTTCGTGATATATTATCCTATTTATATGTTGCTAGATTTGATTTTCTGGGACTGGATTTAGGATTGTTGAATTTATGTGAGTTAAAGAAATTAGTCTGTCATTTTCCTTTCCTTTAATATCTTGGTGAAGTTTTGATATTGGGTTCCTCTGGGTCTTATAAAAGAGTTGGAAAGAGTTTTCTTTCTTCCTTTTTTCTACTCTGGATTAATTTATTTAGTATTGGCATTATTTTTTTTCCTTGAATATTTGGAAGAACTCATGTTGAAACCATCTGGGTTTGAAATGTTCTTTCTGGAATGTGTCTAATGATAGATTAGGTTCTTAGGCAGATATGAGATTATTAAGATTTTCAAATTCTTCATCTGTTGATTAAGGCAATAGATTTTATTCACCAAAAATATCCATTTCATAAAATTTTAAAAGTTGATTGGCATTGGATTGGCATCATATCACTTCCTTTGATGCCTAAATGATCTTAGTGATGATTTATTTTGCATTCCTAATGTTCACTTGTTTTTTTCTTTTTTCTTATTGATCAGTGATTATAGAAATTTATGAATTTAATTAATATTTCTATATATTGGCTACATATTTTTGAGATTCAAATCATTATCTTTTCTTATTCCTTGAAATACTTGTATTAGTATTGATTTTCAGTCTGTTTTTAACAGATTCATTAAAAAGATATTTATTTTTCTGTGTACTTTTAAATTTTACTCATACAATATTTTTTTCATTGGATATAGAATTCTAGTTATATTGTCCTAGTACTTTTTAAAAGGCCATTTCCTCATTTTCTAGCTTCCACTATTTTTAAGGCTAGTTTCAGTTTCACTGCTTCTTTGAAAGTAATGTCTTTCTTATTTGACTTCTATTAAGATTTTCTTTTTGTCTTTGGATTACTGCACTGTGACTTGAATATACATTGCCTAAAGGTCCTTGAATTTCTTGTGTCTGGATTGAAGTCATCCATCAATTTTAGAAAATTTTCTCTTCACTATTTCTATTACCACATTCTCTTTCTTTCCTCCCTCTCAGAATACATTTATGCAACTACTAGATTTAAGATTGTGCTTCACATGTCTCTTACCTTTTTTTCCTGCCTTTTACTCTCTAAGCATCAGTTTTGCAATTTGTCTGTTTTTCTTTCTCTTTCTTTCTTTCTTTTTTATTTTTTTATTTTTTTTTGAGAAAGCAGTATTTATTAAGAGGACAGAAAAACTCCCACAGTGGGAAGGGACCCAAGGGAGTTGCCATCTCTCTTTTTCAATCCACTAATCCTGCTTTGGCCAACAAACCGTTGAATTCATACACTGAAATTCTCAGTTTCAGATTTTTAAAATTTGGTTTAATATGTCCATTTAATTTGTTTTTACGGGGAGGGGAGATAAATTGTAATTATTTTTTGGAGGGTGGGCCTCTTGTAGTACAGGTTTCCCTAGCTAAATAAGTGTTCTCTGAACCCATCTGCAGCAGTGAGCCAGCTAGTGTTGTTTGTAAGAGGCTGCATTTGGCTTCCGTAGATCAATTTCTTTCTTTCTTTCTTTCTTTCTTTCTTTCTTTCTTTCTTTCTTTCTTTCTTTCTTTCTTTCTCTTTCAGATTCTTTCAACATGTTTGCCCATTTCATGATGGGTGGTGAAATATGAGCACACCTGCCTACACCACATTGAGTGCTCAGTAGTTTTTGACCAAAGATGGAATGACTCCTATGCCCCATCCTCCCTGTTCACCTGATCTCACCCAGAGCAACTTTGTTTGTTTGTTTGTTTCCCAGGATGAAAAAAAGTTCTCAAAAGAAAATATTTTGCCTATGTGAAAGAGGTGAAACACAAAAACGGCAGAAGCACTAAAAGGCACTCAAATTGACAAGTTCAAAAACTGTTTTGTGCAGTGGAGAAAGCTTTTTATAGGTGTGTTGCATCAAAAAGAGAGTACTTTGAAGGTGACTGAAATTTAAATATGTAAGAATAAATGCACAAGTTTTAAATAAAAGTTCCCATTTTTTTTAGATTTAAAAATCTAGTTTATTTAGAAAGCAAATTACGAGAGAGAGAGAGAGAGAGAGAGAGAGAGAGAGAGAGAGAGAGAGAGAGAGAGAGAGGAGATGCACCTAGCAAAGCCAGGAAACATGGCCTGACCATAGCTCAAAGAGTACAGGCCACACCATAGCTTAGCAGGGCAATAGTGGCAATGCCTGGACAATGGCCAGATTTCGATTTTTGACTGAAATTGTCTATCCTTTTATCTCTTTCCTCCATATTTTTATTTATTTCATTAATATATTTATAGCTATTTTAAATGTTCTGCTCATTCCAATATACATGATCCTGTTATATTGTCTATTTTAAAAATATTGATTATTTGTTATATATTCTTGATATTTTTCAAGTTTAGTTTTTTTAATTTTATAAAAAAATAGAGATGGCAAGTTATGCAATATTCAATACTCAACTGGAATGATTCACAGTTTTCAGTCTCCATCCTGCACTCAAAATTAGCATAAGACCAGAATAAAAACTGCTGGAATACTTAGTTTATCAGTGAATGGTTCTTTCTTCTCTGGATGTTTATTCAATTAGTCTTTATTTTTCCTATAGTTGTTTGATGCTCTTAATATATGAGTAATATAATGAATCCAGATCTTATAGTTTCATTCAGTAACTGAATAAACATTCAGCAATCTACTATAAATTACCTGGAAGTGAAGTGCTCCAAAACTGAAATTTTTTTATAACAACATGATTTGAACACTTAAAAGTTTAAAACAGAATATATCTTAAAATCTTATCTAAATAAATTAATAAGGGATATTTAAAATAAAAATTAAACAAATTGAAAATCACAATTCAAATTCAACATTTCATTAGAAAATATTCTCTGGATAATTATTTCTTGAGTCCAGACGTATCTCATTTTGTTGCAGTGTTTTATTATACTTCTCAGATATCATGTTTTTTACTAGTTGAAGTTTTGTGGCAACTTTGCATCAGGCAACTCCAGTGGTGCCATTTTTCCAACAATATGTGCTCACTTTGTGTCTTTGTGTCACATTTTGGTCATATTCAAAGTATTTCAAATTTTTCATTATAATTATATCTGTTAAGGTGATCAGTGATCAGTGTTCTTTAATGTTACTGTTGTAATTGTTTTGGGGTCCCTTAAGCCAATATACAATGACAAACTTAACTGATAAATGTTGTATGTGAAAACAGTACTAAATTTAAGCCAATTAATAACCCTACAATAACCTCTAAGTTTTCAAGTGAAAGGAAAAGTCACATGCCTCCCACTGGAAATCAAAAACTAAAAATGATTAAAGTTAGTGAGGAAGGAATGTTGAACACCAAAATGGGTTAAAAAAAAAATTCTATGCTTCTAGAGCCAAACAGTTAGGCAAGCTAAGATTGTCAAAGGAAATTTTTTTAAAGAAAGACAGGAAAGTGAAACAGTCTTACTGCTGATATGGAGTAAGTTATAGTGGCCTGGATAGAAGATCAGATCAACTACTGCATTCCCTAATCCAAAGGAAAGAGCTAACTCTCTTTACGAAAGCCAAAAAGAGTGAGGAAGATGTAGAAGAAAAATTTGAAGGTATCTGAGTTTGGATCATGAGATTTTTTTTTTTTAAACCTCCTTCATAACATAAAAGTGCAAGGTAAAGAGCAGAAAGTGCTGATGGAAAAGCTGCAGCAAATTATCTAGATCATTGATGAAGGTAGCTACTTTAAAAACAGACTGTTGGTGTAGATAAAATAGCCTTACTTAGAGAGGAGAAGTCACTGCCTGGCTTCAAAGCTTGTAAGGACAGGCTCTCTCTTGTTAGGGGCTTACGTCACTGGTGACTTTAAGTTGAAGCCAATACTCATCTACCATTCTGAGAATTCTGGGGCTTTTAAGAATTAAACTGAATCTACTCTTCTTGTGCTCTATAAATGGAACAGCAAAGCATGGATGGGAGAAAGGTTTATTGACTGTTGTAAGTTCACTGTTGAGAACTAGTGATCAGGAAGAAAAAAGATTTCTTTCAAAATATTTCTGTTCATTGATAATGCTCTTGGCTACCCAAGAGCTCTGATAGAGATGTACAGGGATATTAATGTTTTAATGCCTGCTTTCACAACATCTATTCTTTAGCCCATGGATCAGGAAGTAATTTGGACTATTGAGTCATTTTATTTAAGAAATATATTTTATAAGGCCATAGCTGCCTAGATGGTGATTTCTCTGATGAATCAGGGTAAAGAAATTGGAAAATCTTCTGAAAATAATTCACTATTCTAGAGACCATTAAAAAAAGTATGATTCATGAGAAGAGGTCAAAATATCAACATTAATAGGGGTTTAAAAGACATTGATTCCAACCCTCATGGATGACATTGAGGGGTTTAGGAGATCAGTGAAAGAAATCACTGCAGATGTGGTGAAAATAGCAAGAGAGGTAAAATTAGAAGTGGAACCTTAAAATGTGCCTTAATTGTTTCAATCTCATGAGGAAACTTTAATTGTTGAGTTGCTTTTTATGAATGAACAATGAAAGTGTTTTCTTGAGATAGAATCTACTCTTAGTGAAGATGCTGTGAACCTTGTTGAAATGACAACAAAGGATTTAGAACAGTATAAACTTTTCTATAAAGCAGTGGCAGAGTTTGAGAGGAATGATTCCAATTTTGAAAGTTCTACATAGAAACCTTTGTGAGAGAGTCAAAGTGACTGACTTCATTGTTGTCTTATTTTAAGAAACATCATATCATATGTTTATCCTTATTTATGACTGCATAATATTTTGTTGTATATATGTACCACATTTTTTTAACCAGTCCATCTTCGATGGGCAGCATGGTTGGTTCCATGTTTTTGCTATTGTGAATAGAGCTGTAACAAACACATGTGAGTTCCTCTGGGTATATTCTCAACCGGGGAATTGCTGGGTCATATGGAAGGTCAATTTCTAGTTCTTTCAGAAATCGCCACCCTGTCTTCCAAAGAGGTTGCACTAGTTTGCGTTCCCACCAGTAGGGTAGAGGCTTTCCTTTTCTCTCCATCCTCGACAGCATCTGTTGTTGTTTGATTAATGATGGCCATTCTTACTGGGGTTAGGTGGTAGCAGCAACTTGGATGGATCTAGAGTCTATCATACTCAGTGATCTGTCACAGAGACAAAGAACAGAGTAACATATGTTCTCACTCATAAGCGGAACTTGAACAATAATCATAATACTATAAGAAAGGGATTTGCAGTAGTTGGAAACTGCCAGGGGAGGGGGGTGGGATTGGCAGTTGAGGGAAACAGCCAGGGGAAGGAAGGGCACACCTCATCAGCAAGGGTACCTGTATAATGAACCTTTTTATATCTAACCCTGAATTGTATTCCACATCTTTAAAAAAAAGAGAAAGAAATGTAACAAAATAAATGCAAAGGCTTTACACTAAAAAAAAAAGGGAAAAAAGAAACCCCAGTCATCCCAACCTTCAGCAACTACCACCCTTGCTAGTCAACAGCCATCAACATTGGGGCTATGCCCTCCACCAGTAAAATGGTTACAACTTTCTGAAACTTCAAATGACCATTAGCATTTTTAGCAATAAAATACTTTTAATTAAGATATTTACAGGTTTTAGGATGTAATGCTATTATACACTTAATAGACTACACAATAGTATAAACATATCTTTCATGTGCACTGGGAAACCAAAAACATCCTATGACTCATGGAATAGAAATAGACCAATATTTTCATATTCAAAGTGAGAGTTTTCTTCAAAATAAGATGTGTCACGAAGTTTACATTAATAGCTCAATCTTTGGGATTTCTATTGTGGCCAAATTATGATACATGCCTTTATTCATCTTTTTCTCCAAGCAGTTTGGAGGGCCATGAGTGGATAACAAATGGCATGAATCAAGTCTGTGGGACTTTGGCAATAAATTCTGACCTCATCAAGAGCCTTTATGTTAAACAAGTTATTCATTACTCACTCTGGATGAAAACTTTTATCTTAAAGAATAAAGTACATTTATGACAGTTTTACCTTACTTGTATTATCTCTTAGACCTATGAACTTTTATCATGAGCATTGATGAAAAAGTTAAATTGGAGCTATGCATATGCTAAACCAGTTGTAGATTTTTTTCAATAGAAATTGGAGTCAAGAACGTCTGTGATAAACCAAGACACCTTCAAAAATTAATCATGAACCTGTTTTCTGCCTTGCTCTCTGACCACCGCCCTTGCTGTCATCTTGAAGAGAATGAAAATGTAAAAAAGATACAGTACATTGTTCAGTTATTTCCACGAGACTAACAGAATTCAGAAAAACCAGTCCAAAACTAAACTAAAAGTCTAATTTATAAACATAGGTACAAAATGTTAAGTTAGGTACAAGAAAAAACAAATCCACTAATCAAAATGTTATTAATACTAAGTGTGATTTTAAATAGAAATGAGTGCTTTATATTCTTTGATTTTCTAATATATGCAAGGTAGAGAGTTATATGATTTAAATATATTCACACATTGTAACTAGTCAACAATTGAAAAACCCAAGTGTCATGATTGTTAACATTTTTAGATGAGAAAATTAAGGCACAGAGGGGTTAAATATCTTGACCAAGATCACACACTCAGAAAATCTTAAAGATAGATGAACATCAATCTACCATTATTAATGTAAAAAGGAGAAATGAACTTAAACTAAAAAAAATAGGTAGGAAAAAACATTTCAAACATATTAGAGAAATAGTGCCAACAAGATGGCAGAATAGGAGATATTCACCAACTTCCCTCTGCAGAAGCATTGATTTTGAGAACTACCCACAGGTGAGAATATCTTAGTGGGAGTCTAAGAACTCAGGAGAAAAATTTCAGTCCTTGTTGGAGTAAAAATATCTGAGAATAGATGCATTAGAGAGATTAATAAGAACAGATTTATTTTACCCAAATCACCCTTCTCTCAAGGTAGCATAATTTAGTGTCAAGAGAAATAACTTAGGCCTATGATTTCTTCCATGGGAAAATACGAAGTCATAAAGAGTGAATCTCTGGCTTCTCTGCCCATGCAGAGTGCAGCCCAAGAGGCCCAATTCTTTATTACCTTATCTAGAATACTGAGGTGATCATCATGGCTGAGTGACTTGGAGAGGCTTGGGGC
>NW_007245996.1:185688-246477 GCF_000164805.1 Carlito syrichta
AACAAGAGGTATGGGTAGGGGAAAAAAAAATTCTAAGAGAGACACAAAATAATTAACCAAGCTGGCTGGTGAAGATGTTTCTTTCTAAAAGACAATCAATAAATATAGGAAGAAGCGATTACTCTTTCAAATGTAAAGACAGAAAAACAATTTCAAAAAGCATAAAAAAAAATCAAGGAAATACCACTCCAATAAACACAGTAATGAGTCCAAAGAAATGTAGATTTATAAATTGCTTGACAAATAATTCAAAATAATTGCTTCAAAGAACTTTGGTGAGTTACAAGATAGCATGTATATGAGTAGGAATCTTAACCAAATTAGAAAAATTATACATAAACAAAATGAGAAGCTAAATAAAAGGATAATATCACAAAAAAGAATCAAATAGAAATTTTAGAGCTAAAGAATACAATGAATTGAATGGAAAATTCAATCAAGAGTGTTAATAGCCATGAAGAAGAAAAATAGGAATCTATGAACATGAAAATTAGGTTAACAGGTCATTTAAATTAATACAATCAGAGAAGAAAAGAAAAAATAAATAAAATGCAATAAAGGAAGACATGAAATAAACCATGAGACATCATCAAAAAAACTAATGCTTCCATTATTATAAAAGTCTTACAAGAGGAGAGAGAGAAAAGGGTAGAATATTTATTTAAATAAATGGTGGCTGAAAATGTTGCAATCTTGGGAGAATTACAGATATTCAGGTACATGAAGCTAAAAAGTTTTTTTTTTAATAAGTTCAGCAACAAAAACATTTACTGAGACACATCATATTAAACTGTAAAAAATCAAAGACAAAATGGGAAATGTGAAAGCAATAAGAGAAAAGAAGCCCATTACATGAATGGAATCCTTTATAATATATCAAAGATTTCTCAGCAGTAACTTTGCTGGCCCAGAGAAAGGGCAATTATATATTCAATATGATGAAAGGAAAGAAAACTGCAAACCAAGAAAACACTGCATGGCAAAGCTTTCCTTCAGAAATGAAGAGATAGAAACTTTCCCAGAAAAATAAAAGCTGAGAATGTTCTTTACCACTAGAGTGAGTACATTTCTAAAATTCTTTTATAAGGTCAGCATTACTCTAATACCAAAGCCTTTCAAAAGCACAACAATAAAAATAAATTACAAGCCAATATCCCTGATGAACAAAGATGCAAACATTTTCAACAATATACAGTTGACCCTTGAACAATGAGAGTGTTAGGAGCACCAACATCCTGAGCAGAAAAAAAAAAAAAAATCAATGTATAATTTTTGATTCCCCCAAAACTTATCTACTAATATCCAGCTGTTGACTGGAAGTCTTACCAATAACATAAACAGTCAATTAATACATATTTTCATGTTATATGTATTATATGTTTTATTCTTACAATAAATTAAGGTAGAGAAAAAATGTTATTAAGAAAACCATAAGAGAGATAATATATTTATTATTCATTAGCAGAATTGGAGCATCAAAAAGGTCTTCATCTTCATTGACTTCAAGTTGAGTAGATTGAGGAGAGGAGGGATTAGTCTTGCTATCACAGGAGTGGGGCAGAGGCAGAAGAAAATATGTGTGCAATAGAAGTAATGCAATTCAAAGTCATGCTGTTTATAGTTGACTAGAATAGCAAACCAAATTCAATAGCACATTAAAACAGATACAAGATCTAACAATTCAGTTCACAAACTTGCCAATTAAGTTCACAAACTTGCATTGTGCGCTTACTGTTGGCAGCACTATACAAACAGCTTGTTAAGATTTTTAACCTTGATGTATCAATGTCTCACAGCTGTGTTCATGCTGATGTGTGGCAGTGTCTTGCTGAGTGGTATTTATTACTGTTGTTGCATGTTTTTGTGTACTGTCATGAGAATGTCAGAGCTTGAATTAGAGCAACAAGCAAGCATTAAATTTCTTGTTAAACTTAACAAGAGTGGAAGTGAAATCAGGAACATGTTAGCCCAAGTTTATGAGAATAATGTCATGAAGAAAACGACAGTGTACAAATGGATTAAACATTTTTCTGAGCAGAGAGAAACTGTCACTGATGAAGAGAGGTCATGACGGCTAGTAATGAGCAGAACTGATGAAAACATTGCAAAAATGTGTCAAATTGTGCATCAGAATTGTCTGCTGACTGTGAGAAGCATAATCAGACCAAATAAACATCAACGGTGAGATAAGAAAATCTTAACTGAAATCTTGGCATGAGAAAGGTGTGTGCAAAAATGGTCCTGAGGGAGCTCTTGCATCATGACCATGCACCAGCTCATACAACACTGTCTGTGAGGAAGTTTTTAGCTAGTAAACAAATAACTGCATTGGAATCAGCTCCATACTCACCTAATCTGGCCCTCTGTGACTTTTTCCTTTATCCAAAGATAAAGGTAATACTGAAAAGAAGAGTTTTTATGTCATTCAGGATATCAGGGTTAATATGATGACAGCTCTGATGGCCTTTTCAGAAAAAGAGTTCCAAAATTGCATTGATGGGTGAACTAGGTGCTGGCATTTGTGTATAGCTTCCCAAGGGGAGTACTTTGAAGGTGAACATAGTGATATTCAGCAATGAGATATGCAGCACTTTTTCTAGGATGAGTTCACAAACTTAATTGTTAGACATCATAACTCACTATGGTCATATAGGATTTATTCCTGGAATGCAAATATGGTTCAACATACACAATTAAATAAATGTGATACATCACATTGATAGAATTAAGGATGAAGATCATATGATCATCTCAATAGATGCAGAAAAAGCATTTGACAAGATTCAATATCTTACATAATAAAATCTCTCAGCAAATTATAAATAGAAGAAATGAACTTCAACATAGTAAAGGCCATATGTGACAACCTCACAGGAAAGCTTTTTCTCATGATAAAGAATAAGACAAAGATGCTCACTCTCACTATTTCCATTCTATAAAGTCCTGGAATTTCTAGTTAGAGCAATTAGGAAAGAAAGGACAGTAAAAGTGATACAAACTGGAAAGGAAGAAGTAAATTTCTCTCTCTTTGCAGATGACATAATTTTATATGTACAAAATCTGAAAGACTTCTCCAAAAAATGGTTACAATCAATAAACAGATTCAGTAAAGCTGCAGGACACAATATTAGTATACACAAATTAGTACACTAACAACAAACTATTTTTTAAAAATAGGATAACAATCCAAGTTACAATCATGACAAATAAATGAAATACCGAGAATAAATTTAACCAAGGAGGCTTAAGAAGTTTTAGGTCCTCTTTTAGAGGTCTTTCATAAAACTCCGAGAAGAAAATAGGAGAAAATTTTTTACATTGGTCTTGTGAATAATTTTTTAAATATAACAAGAAAAGCACAGACAACAAAAGCAAAAATAAGCAAGTGTGGCTACATTAAACTAAGGTACTTCTGCATAGCAAAGAAAATAACTTAAAAAGTCAACTTACAGAATAATATAAAATATTTATTAACCATGTATATGATAGTGGGTTTATATCTAAAATACATAAGGACTTCATATAACTCAATATCATAAACACAAATCATTGGATTAAAAAATGCTCAAAGACATTTTTCCAATGAAGACACACACAAAAGCATTTAATATACATAAAGATGCTTAGCATCACCAGTTACTAGGGAAATGCAAATTATAACAACAATAAGATATCTCTTTATACCTGTTAAGATGACTTTTATCAGAAAGCCAAAAGATAGCAAAATATTGGCCAGGGAAAAGATAATCCTTATACACTTGTGTTTGGAATGTAAATTTGTACAGCCATTGTGGAAAACAATATGGAGTTGCCTTTAAAAAAGTAAAATAAAATAAAACTACTATTTGATCCATTAATCCCATTTGTAAGTATATGTCCAAAGGTAATAGAATCACTATTTCAGAGTACTATTGGCATTCTCATGTTCATTTGAGCACTATTGACAACTAAGATTTTGAAAGAACGTAAGTGTCTGTTGACAGTTGAATGGATTTTTTAAAAATGTACTATGTATACACAGTGGAATACTATTCAGTCTTAAGAATGAAATCTTGTCACTTATGACAACATAGATGAGCCAGAAAGACACTATGCCTAGTGAAATAAGGCAGACATATACCATGAGACATATTTCATATGATCTTACAAATATGTGGAATCTAAAAACATGGAACTCATAAAAACAGAGTAGAATTAGAATGGTAGTTACCAAGTGTCAAAATTTGGGAGAAATGGAGATATGTTGGTTAAGGAGTACAGTTATAAGATGAATAAGTTCTGGAAACCTAATGTACAACATAGTGTATTTAGGTGACTATAGTTAGTAACCTGTGCTCTTGAAATTTACTACGAGAAATCTTAAGTATCACTTACGTATTAAGCAAATCTTAAGTATTCTTACCACAAAAAAAGTAACTGTGTGGTGATGGATAGAATAATATGCTTTATTGTTACAATAATTTCACAATGTATATATATACTAAAGCAAGTTGAACACATTAAAAACATACAGTTTTGTCAATTATATCTCAATAAGGCTGGAAAATGTGATTAAAAACAAATTGTGGAATAATATGTAATATGTATAATATATTAAAAAGTCAATGAAATCTTAAAAGAGCTTCTAGATAAATTGACAAATATGAACAGGTAATTGACAAAAGAATAGAAATTGCGAATAGAAATACAAAATAATACCTATAATCACTAACATTCAGAGAAACATAATTCAATTATAAATTATCAGAACTTATTCATTAAGCTGAAAAAAAATTAAGCACTGAGAATATCTGTGTTAGCGAGGATGTAAGAAAACCAATATTCTCATTTACTTATAATGGAATATTCAACTTGTTAATAAGTTTAAAAGGGATGCTAGTTGGCAATGATAAGCAAAATGTAATGTCTAAGGAATTTAACATTTTCCAATAATTCATTCCTTTTAACCAAAAATATTTGTCTAAATATATATCATATCAATATATGCATATGTGCATAAATAGTGAGTATAAGGCTTGGTATTGCAGGTGTATTTGTAAGAGGACTATTCAGGACATCTTAAATATTTATCAATATGAAAATTATTTTAAACTATATGACATGAGACACTATACAATTTCAAAAAAGAATGACTACATACTAGCAAAGGAAACAATTCAACACATATCTTTTAGTGGAAAAAATTTGATTTCAGAGCAATATATAGAACAATTCATTTGAATACTGTATAAATGTGATACTTACTTATACACACAAATGCCTAGAAAAAAGTGAAAATGTACATTTCTATATGTGAACAACGGTGGCCAGTGAAAAAGATGTTAGGAGTAGGGAAGCAAATAGGAAACTGATGTATTAGCAGGTATACGCTTTTTTATTCAAATCTTTTTACAACAAAAATATATGTACACATTATTTTCTAGAATAATATGTTTTAACTCTATTGGACCAACCAATTATGAAAGGTTGTAATGCCAAAAATGAATAGTTTAATGAAATAATCTTAACTAAAGGGCAGCCATTTTCTTAGCAAATTACATCTAATCACTCACTAGACAAGGACAGAACTGGTTTCTCAAATGTAGCTATTGACAATTGTTTTACAACTCTCTACCCAGTTTGTTTTGTATTAATTAGCTTTTATATTTCAAGCATTTGCCTCTAGCCATAAGAAACCAAGTTAACCTAATCAGCCCTTTGGGGTCTTCAGTGACACAGACAGACCCCATCACTATGGCTATGGTCATGTGACTAGCCCACCTATCTGTCTGCTGTTCATCATCTTGATGTCAGTAACCATGCTTACCTGTCCCGTTCCTGATGATGTGAGACAAACGACTGACTAACCAACCACCTTAACGACAAACCCCCATCAAAGGGAAGGTTTAAAAGCTATTCAACCTCCAACAGTAGCCACCATTGTTTTTAAGCTCTGGCCAGGCATGTTCATTGAACTATAGCCGCCATGATTTTACCTAGGCTTTGACCTCCTCCCCATCTTGGGGAGGTGAGTTTCATCTCTCTCTCTCTCTCTTTCTCTCTCTCTCTCTCTCTCTCTCTCTCTCTGTCTCTCTCTCTAATTTACTTTCTAAATAAACTACATTTTCCAATCTAATTTCTGTGCAATTCTTTGCATTTACCACATAGCACCGGTTCACTGACCCTGATTCTGACCTAACAGATCACATGTTATGTATGTTGCTATCAAGTGCTGTGAATAAATGAAGGTTTACCGCATATTATTTGCTACTCCTGGCTTCGTTAGATTTGAAGGCTATTTCTTGGTCTCTTGGGATTAGATTAAGCTGTATATATCATCTAACATTGAAATAATCTTCAAATACTATTTTTTCATACTTTCATTAGGAGTATATGATGTCAGATTTTATGTTAGTTTTCAGTGATGCAGGTTTACTAATGTACAGTTCCATTCTTAAGACATTTTATAATCAAGATATTAATTCATACATAAAGACTTCCAATAATGCATAGTAATCTCTCAAAAAGGAGATAAAATAGAGAAAATAGAGCTTTGTTCAATATGCTATAATATGGTATAGCGGAACGTGAAAGAACCTCATCCCCTGCCAGAGTGTTTTATAGAAATTGAATTTGTCATCAATATTTAAAAATTAGCATGATCTTTTACTTAACATATATAATTTCAACTTCTTTAACACTTATTTTATTTTATTTTATTTTTTTGAGTCGGAGTCTCACTCTGTCGCCCAGACTGGAGTGCAGTGGCCACTCCCGGCCACCGCAGCCTCACCTGCTGGGCTCCGGCGATCCTTCTGCCTCAGCCTTCTAAGTAGCTGGAATTACAGGCATGTACTACCACGCCCAGCTGATTTTTTGATTTATTGTAGAGATGAGGTCTCGCTGCACAGGCGGGTCTCGAACCCGCGGGCTCAGGCAATCCACTCACCTCAGCCTCCCAAAGGCACGGGATTACAGGCTGAGCCACCGAGCCCGGTTCTTTAACACTTTTAATGCAGTAAGAAAAACTCTGGTTGTTTTCCCACAAGGCAGCAATTATCTGAAGCACAATGATTAATGCACTTGTTTAGCAGAATTCTAACCACCTCTACATGATTCTTTGTCTCCCCCTTTCACTCACACAGTTACCATTACATCTTCTTAGCATACTTCATATAAAGAAATCTCTTGTCTCTCATCAGCCACTTTACTTGCTAACATGCCCGTGTTGACCCCTATAGATGTTTTGTATTTTACCACTCTTATTTTAGATGGTAGAGACGAAAAAATAACCCGCATATCTTTGGAGAAGTGGCAAGTTGGAAAGAGATTTCTCTCCATTTTAATCATTCCTAAAAATGGAGAAGATGCATGAATTAACTGCAATTAGAGTCACATTATAGAAATATCTCTGTGTTTCACATCTTAATGCAATTGTAAACTTTGAAAAAAATTAAAAGTTAACCTGAAATAAGTTTATAGCCGAATCCATTTCTTCAGGTTTTTAATGTTGTGTGTTCTCGCTAGTGGCACTTGCATTTCACAAGCTCACACAGGCTTTTCCTTTGCAACTTTAGCTTGTATGCCCTTCCTCAAACCATTTCTTCTATTTAATATAAAGAAAAACTGATAGCTTTTTCTGCCTAAAGAGACCTAGAATCACTTAAGATATTTTGCTCAATGCACAAGGATGTATAGAATAAAATTAAATCCCTGACTGAAAGAAAACAATCTCATGAAACACAGCCACCAGCTCCGCTGAATAGTACTTTGAACGTGTTGCTTAGAATTCCATTCTAGAATTTGACTTGGGGTCTTACTTTCTTGGAGCCTTTTGTTACTTGCTTAACGCGCTCTGGTCTAGTGGAGTCCTTCCAGGATTTTAGTCAAGATAAGGCTGTGGCAGAGTCTACTTACTGATGAGGGCCTTTACAAATATCTCTGATTTCTCACACTTTTCAATCAACTTTGGCCCTCCTCCCATTGAGAGGTGTGTCTGTTCTGTCTTCTAGAATCTAGGTAGACTTGGGACCAGAGCATACTTGCAACTTTGACTTTTAAAACTAAGTAACAAAAAGTTAATTAGTTCTTTTCCTGCTTCTCTTGGAATGCTCACTTGATCACAGCCACCAAACTGTGAGAAATCCCAGGCCACATGGAAAGCAATAGATGGAAGTCACAGCTGAGAACTGGAGCTGGGCTCCCAGCGGATTGGCACCATCAATCATCAAATGTGTAACAAAGGCAATTCAAAATGAACTCTAATCCCTGGTCACTGAGCCAACCCAAGCTTTGAGTCTTCCCAGCTCTGAGCTCTCAGACATAATGAAACAGATATCGTCTCTCCCCACTGTCTTATCCAAATGTTTGTCCCATGGTCTGTTAAAATAATAGCATTGATGTTTTATGCCAATATGTTTTGGAGTCATTTGTTCCATAGTAATGGACAATTGAGTATTAGGTGAACTCTTTGAATACAAGTAACAGTTTTTGTACCTTTTTGTAGCTTTCACTCTACTTACTCCAGCCATGGCCTAAAGGGAGCCTGTGGAAAATAGAGAAATGAGAAAGTTTTAATGTCAAACAGATGTAGATTTGAATCCCATTTCTAGATCTTACTCATTCTGCAGGGCTAGACAGGTTACTTGACATCTCTAAATTCCTTTATTTGTTAAACAGGGTCAAAAATACTCAGTTTGTAGAATCATTGTAAAGATTAATTTAGATGTGATTTTAAAAAATCCTTGTTTCATGCATAGATCATAGTAAGCACTCTGTAACAGATATTTTACATGCTAAATGCTTTTGAATGAACTGACATATTAGTAAATAAGTGAACTTACCATTAAGCCCACTGGTAAAGTTCTTATTTTGCTTCTGGCACTGTGAGCTAAGTTGCCAGTCTGTTAGGGTTTCACTTGAAGGAGAATCTCCCAGGAGAGAGCAGGATACCCTATCCCTTTCCGGTTGATGCATCTGGAATTGGCCTGACAGCTTTTCCTGGATACACATTCCAGAACAAGTTGTGGATAGGTTGATTTCTGGACAAGTTAATTCAAAAGTAACTCACCAATATGCTACGATACTAAGCATATTCAATTCCTAGTTTGATATTTTGTTGTTACTGTTGGCAATTCAAGAAACAACAAGGGGAAGTCTGAAATTATTTACCAGCTATTCTGTGAGGCTGAGATCATGTCTATTGCTTCCAGTGTATTCCTGAGGTAGCCTTCATCTGAGTATCACCAAATTGTAGCACCAAACATGATGCTTTTTCTAAAACTGTGCTTTATATTGTGCCCCACCTAGAGTGCTATAAGAATCTCCTTTTTAATGGCCTAGTATCGGGGAGATGTGACAAAAGATTTGACACCTCAACTGTTATTGAAAGACAGGAACATGTGTCCTATAAAGCTGCTGAGCTAAAAAAAAAAAAATATATATATATATACATGAAGCTGAATCAGAAACATAGCAATGTCCCAAATGGAAACATTTCATGCCAACATAATGCCTCTCTTCTGTGCATGTATGAATGTCAAATGCATACAAAGTACCTGTTTATCTACCCACAGTCAGTCCATTTTTAAAGCCAAATAGGAACACATTTGCTGACCCAGGGAACATAAATGACATCATTGCCTAATGAACTGTTGCAGCATTCATTTGAATGTGGCCATCCTTTTGAAAAGTATGAATCTTTTTAGTGATTAAAGTGATTTAGACAGGAGTAGTTCAGGGTAGACAATATTAATTTAGGAATGAGTCATTATGTTCAGCACCAGCCTGGAACCTAATAAGCTGATTCAAATTCATTTAAATCACTTGGAAAATACATACAGAGGCTGCACAATGTACATAATTTGGAACCAAAAGACATTTCCTCTAAAAACCAATATATTTCAATCAGTAGAAATAAAATAAATCCACAGTTTTTTTTTTCTAAATTACCAGGCTTCTTCAGTTCTGAGGTGTTGAAATTAACTGAGACTGTGGAAGTACCTGAATTGAAAGATTCATTTGAAAAAAAGGAGTGAATAAAAAGGCTGGTTAATAATACTTCATTATTTACTTAAACAAGACATTTACCAACCAGGATAGGGATATGGTCTCAGCTCAGGTATGTCATGAGTCACTGATTTTACCATGGTTACGTACTTTTGGGAATATGCCAGCGATCTTAGTCCCATTGTGGGGGAAAAAAAAGAAAATTAATTTAATAATTTTAAAAATTATAAGAAATGAGTTTATAAGACAATGTGATGAAATGAAGAAAACACATCATTTTCTATAATTCCAAAAGAAATGAATAGAAAAAAATGAAACAAAAAAATTTTAAGATGTAATTCCTTGAACTTCTGCATTTCAAAAATAAGTGATTTGATGCAAGTTTTTCAGATACTGGTTGCTCAGATTTGGCCTTATGTGTTTTGCAGGGTTCTCTTCAATCTCATAAAATATATGATATTGATTAAAGTAAATTATGCATGGGAATTACAGAACATTGGCCAGTGATTATTTTGATATAGGCATGAAACACACTCTTGGTCCATGGCACATAAATAGAAATGTTTTGGGGCTTTTGGGAAATTGCTTTCACTCTTAGAAAGAAACACAAATCACCCCTATCCACTTTGCTTTTTTAAGGATATTATGCCTACTAGCCAACAGTCATTTTATAACCTTGAGGGGAAGGTCAAAGACAACAGACTGGAAGCTCTAACATCATCAAACCAATCTATTAAACTATCCTAGACTTATTCTCCCCCTCTATTTCTTTTTATATAAGACTGTAAAATTTCTGTTTCTTTACGTCAGTGTCTGTTGAGTTTTCAGATCTTGTAGCTGTACATATCTTAAATGGCAGCCAGACTTTCATAAATAAAAATTAACCAATCTCCTTCACAAAAATAGTCTAGCACATTGAGCAAATCTTGTAGTTAGGAAGATTTTCTTCTGTCTAGCTTCAGTATAAAGAACCTCTAAGCTTATCTTTCTTTATGCTGTGGGATGATTAAAACATACTTTTATAAATCGAAATTTAACTTCTGCTGACTTCTAGCTTCTAGTGTTAAGTTATATAAATTTAAAGAAAGCAATTTTTCTCAGAGTGAAACTAATTGCATTGACCTAAAGATTAACATAAGGTGATAGAGAGTTCTTCTCTCCAGACTCAGAAATAGAAATCAGCTATTGCAAGAATGCAAATATTCTCCACTCCCTTCTTACACAAACTATATTATTATGTTATTTTACCATCTCACTTCCCCTTTGGGGTCCAAAATTTCTCCTCTACTTATGAAAAGCTAATTCCCTTGTCTTAAATATATAGATAAGATCATCTACTTCGATAAATGAATGTCAGGATTGGAAGCAATGTACATACGATGTCCAGGACAATCTTTGCCTCCTAATTGTTTAATAGAGAATGGCTTTTATCACTGAGTTTGCTGAAGTCTTTAGAGATAAGAAAATGCCAAATTACCTTCATTTCTCCATGCCCCTAAGTCAATTCCCTTCTAGGAATATGTGCGTTGCAGAGCATCATTGGTTTGGTTAAAGAGCAAGGCGTAGATGTTTGAATATTATCAACAGACTTTCTTCTTCTAAATAACACTCAACCTTTAACACAGTATATGTGTTTTAATAGAAACTTCTAGAGGCAAATATTGAGTCAAATGGAGTGAGCATTTTAGATTTTGATAGACAGTGTCAAATTGCCAAGTAACATTTATACATTCACCAAATTGGAGGAGTTAGAGTTTTCACATGCATACCAACACTTTTATAAACTTTTTGTCAGTCTGTTTGGATAAAAGTGATGTCTCCTTTTTATTTAATATGCATTTTTTTACTTGTGAATGCACCAAAATTAATTTTCATATTTGTAAGAACTCCTTCTATTGTTCTTATTTTCTTTTCTTTTCTTTTTTTTAATATATTTTTATTGTGATGTTGTGGGGTACAGTTAAGGGATAGGTGTACAAATATGTTTCATTCAGACACCCTGTGGATAAGAGGTGTTTCCCCGTCCCCAGACAGATATTTGCTACCATTAATCCCATCTCCCTCCACCCCCCCATAGTTTCCCACTACTGTCACTTTCTTATAGTATTACATTGGAAATTCAAGGTCCATTATATGAGTGAGAACATGTGATACTCGGATCTTTGTTTCTGTGAGAGGTCACTCAGTATTATAGAATCTAGTTTCATCCAGGTTGCTGCGAAATTCATGATTTTGTTCTTTTTTATGGCTGCGTAGTATTCCATCATGTATATGTATCACATTTTTAAAATCCAGTCCTCTTTTGATGGGAAGCATGGTTGCTTCCTGGTTCTTGCTATTGAGAACAATGCTACGATAAACATACATGTGCCAGTATCTTTTTTAGAGAGTGATTTGAGTTCTTCAGGATATATTCCCAGGAGGGAGATTGCGGGGCCATAAGGGAGGTTGATATTTAGAGCTTTTAGGAATTGCCACACTGTTTTCCACAGAGGTTGCACTAATTTACACTCCCAACAATAGTGTAGAAGTGTTCCCTTTTTACCACACCCTCTCCAGCAGCTGTTATTTTTTGAGTTGTTGATAATTGCCATTCTGACTGGAGTTAGGTGGTATCTCAGTGTGGTTTTGATTTGCATCTCCCTGAGGATTAGTGAGGTTGAACATTTCTTCATGTATCTGTTGGCTGCTCGGATGTATTCCTTTGTGAAGTGTCTGTTCGTATCTTTTCCCCATTTTATAATAGGGCTGTTTGTTTTTTTCTTTTCAGCAGGTTTGAGTTCCTTGTAGACCCAAGATGTTAAGCCTTTGTCAGAACTGGTGTAGGCCAATCCTTTTTCCCAGTCTGTGGGCTGTCTCCCTGCTCTCTTGATGGTTTCTTTGGCTTTGCAGAAGCTGGTCAGTTTAATGAGGTCCCACTTGTCTATCTTCTCTCTATGACCTATGGGTTTCGGGTTTTGTTCAGGAATTGGATGCCAGTTCTGATTTCAATGAGGGTATGTCCTTCATTTTCCTTTTTTTTTTTTTTTTTTTGAGTTGGAGTCTCACTCTGCCACCCAGATTGGAGTGCAGTGGCTGCTCCCAGCCACCGCGCCTTGGCCTGCTGGTAATTTGATGGGTATTGCATTGAATTTGTAGATTGCCTTAGGTAAGATGGACATCTTCACAATGTTGATTCTTCCAATCCATGAGCATGGGATATTTTTCTACTTGTTTGTGTCATCGTTGATTTCTTTGAGCAGTGTTTTGTAGTTTTCATTGTAAAGGTCTTTCACGTCTCTGGTTAGGAAGATGCCAAGGTATTTCATTTTTTATGTGGCTATTGTGAATGGAATTGTGCTTTTTATTTGGGTTTCTGTTTGTTTATTATTGGTGTAAAGAAATGCGATTGTCTTTTGCACATTTATTTTGTATCCTGAAACTTTGCCAAAGGCCTTTATCAGTGTAAGGAGGTTTTTGACAGATTCCCTTGGGTTTTCAAGGTACACAATCATATCATCTGCAAAGAGAGATAACTTGACTTCCTCTTTTCCTATTTGGATACTCCTGATTGCCTTCTCTTCTCTGATTGCTCAAGCCAGGACTTCCAGTACTATGTTGAACAGGAGGGGTGAGAGTGGGCATCCTTGTCTTGTTCCAGTTTTCAGGGGAAATGGTTCCAATTTTTGTCCATTTAGGAGTATGTTGGTTGTGGGTTTCTCGGAGATGGCTTTTACTATTTTGAGGTATGTTCCCCGTATGCCAAGATGTTCGAGGGTTTTTATCAAGAAGGGGTGCTGAATTTTATCAAAAGCTTTTTCTGCATCTAATGATATAATCATGTGGTTCTTGTTTTGACATCTGTTGATGTATTTAATTACATTTATGGTTTTACGAATGTTGAACCAGCCTTGCATCCCAGTAATGAAGCCTACTTTGTTATGATGGATGCTTTTTGAGATGTATTGTTGAATCCGGTTTGCTAGGATCTTGTTGAGAATTTTAGCATTTATGTTCATCAAAGATATTGGCCTGTAGTTCTCTTTCTTTGCTGGATCTTTACCTGACTTGGGTATCAATGTGATGTTGGCTTCGTATCTTTTCCAATCACCTGGAATACCTTCAGTAGGATTGGTATCAGTTCCTCCTTAAATTTCTTGTAGAATTCCGCTGGAAATCCATCTGGACCAGGGATTTTTTTTTCGTAGGTAGTTTTCTTATTACGTAGTCAATTTCCTTGACTGCTATTGTTCTATTTAGGGTCTCAATTTCTTCTTGTGCCAACCTAGGCAAGTTGTGTGATGTCAGAAAGTTCTCCATTTCCTTAAGGTTTTCAAGTTTGTTTCCATACAAATGTACATAGTAGTCTCTAATGATCTTTTTTCTTGCTTCAGGATCAGATGTGACTTCAACTTTTGTGTTTCTGATTGTGCTTATTTGGTTTTTTTCTTGTTTTCTCTTGGTCAGTCTAGCTAGGGGACCATCGATCTTGTTCATCCTTTCGAAGAACCAGCTTTTTGTTTTATTGAATTTTTGTATTATCTTTTTGTCTTCTATGTCCTGGATTTGGGCTTTTATTTTGGTGATCTGGAGTCTTCTGCTGAAATTAGGGTTTTTGTGGTCTTGCTTTTCCAGCTTCCTTAGGTGGCTTGTTAGGCTGTTAATTTGTGTTCCTTCCATTTTCTTCATGTGTGTTTGTAGGGATATAAATTCCCCTCTTACTACAGATTTTAATGTGTCCCAGAGAGTTTGGTAAGATGTTTTTTCATTTTCATTTGTTTCCAGGTATCTTTTGATCTCTGTTTTGATATCATCATTACCCAGGAGTTGTTTAGTATCATGCTATTTAGTGTCCATGTCTTTGTGGGTTTTGGGGGGACCTTGTTGGTGTCAATGTTTATTTTTATTCCACTGTGGTCCAAGAAGGTGCATGGTAGGATTTCGGTCCTTATAAATTTGCTTATGCTCGATTTATGGCCAATTATGTGGTCGATCTTAGAATACATTCCACGCAGTGATGAGTAGAATGTGTATTCTGTGGTCTTTGGATGGAGTGTTCTGTAGGTATCAATTAAGTCCATCTGGTCAAGAGTCACATTGAGGTTCCAGATCTCCCTTCTGATTTTTTGTCCTGATGATCTGTCTAGGGTTGTGAGTGTGGTATTAAAGTCCCCAGTTATGATGGTGTTAGAGTCAATACCTTTCTTTAGTTTTCCTAGAAGTTACTTTATGAAAGTTGACGCACCTATGTTGGGTGCATATATATTTAGGATAGATATTTCTTGTTGATGGAGTGAAACTTTTATCATTATGTAGTGGCCCTCTGTATCTTTTTAAATTTTTGATAGCTTAAATGGTATTTTGTCTGAAATTAGGATTGCGACTCCTCTTTTGTGTTCCATTCACCTGAAAATTTGTTTCCTATCCCCTTACTTTGAGTCTGTGTATGTTCTTTCTAGTGAGATGGGTCTCTTGAAGGCAGTATATTGTTGCCTGGTGATATTTTATCCATTTTGCCATTCTATGTCTTTTCAGTGGTGCTTTATTCCATTCACATTCAGGCTAATTATTGAAATGTGAGAGTTTGTCCCTATCATAGAGTTCTTATAGAGTTGTTGTTCTTCCACTTCGTTTTTTTTGTCTTTCTTTTGATTTTGGGGTTGGTCATGTATATTTTGTTCTTTTCCCTGTACTCTTGTGAAAAATGTTGTTCTTTTTTCCTTTTCTTCTGTGTTTAGTACTTTCTTAAGTGTTTCATGTAGTGGTGGTTTGGTGGCAGCATAAGTTCTTAGGGATTGGATATCTGGGAAAGATTTTAATTCTCCCTCACTGATGAAGCTTAGCAATGGTTTCTTAGCAACCTAATCCTAAATTTCTTTTGCAATTCCTTAAAAAAATTGTTTCTGACAATGTTGCCTCACTATTCCATCATAAAACAAACCAAAACAAAACAAAACTACAACTATGATTCTGAAATTTGTAACTTAGGTTAGCTATCATCTGTCTCATGTGTATTTCTATAAGCATATTTAGTATTAGAGTTTTATTTTTTTTCTTTTGTTTGTATTAACTCATATTTATTTAGTCATCAGAAGCTGGTAAATGCCAGTTCTGTAAATAGTGTCCAAAATGGGATAATATCATCTATGTATTAATCATCTTATGGATTAGGTAGTACAGTTGATTTTCTTTAATCATAACAACACAAATAATCGAATTCAGGGTTTTGCACAATTCCATACCAATGTTTACTTCACATATTTGAAGTACAAGTTTATACTCCTTACTAAGAAAATTAAATTTTTATGTCTTCATTGTAGGTACAAAACAAATTCATTCTTTTGGAAAGGTCACTTTCAGTATGCTAATGAACTGATCTGCATGAAATATGAGACTAGAAATCATTTGAATCCCTTTATTTTTGGTAAGGAATTTCCAGTGTTTCAATAGAAAAACTTGGATTGGATTGTCTGGCAAATGTATGACTAGGTCTTCTATTCTCTACCAAGTGTCCTGGCAGGGAGAATCAGGAGATAGGGTTAGTTCTAAGTCTTACTGTTACTTCAAAGAAACAATGCAACTAGCAATTGCATTGCAATTTCTCATCTCTTGACCTCAGTTTTGGCATTTGTAACACAAGGCAGTTAAATTATGATTATTTTTCTCTGGGTTCCATAGCACAAATTGAACTCTCAAGCTGATTGGAATTAGCTGGTACAGATTTGAAAAGAATGCTCTCTGTTCACACAGTTATGTCCCTGATAGACCTCCTATAGGCTCCAGGTTGCTAGGTGATTCTGAAAAGTCTTCAAAATTTGAATGTACTCTAATTCAACAGCCATGCCTCTCTGCTTGCTTTTCAACAAATGGCATTAGGTTGAACATAGTTTTACCATTAAATTTGTACTTTTTAACACTGGCAAATAAACATTTGAAAAACCTGCTTTTCAGAATGACAGCTTTTGAAGATTATTTTGTAAAGTCATTGACAAAATGTGTTATGATGTATGACTGTGAATGTGGAACTTTCGGCAATCCCACACAAAAAAATCATGCATCAAATACATTGTGTTCAATGTATCTATAAGTTGATGATTAGCCAAGAAGATGACAAAATAGTACATAAAGTTAAATTTCACAGGGTCTCCTCAGTTCTGAAATGGAGGTCACTAACTCCACAGTTAACATTTATTTTCATATAATTTTGAAACATTTTTCTTTTTTTTTTTCTAGGTTGAGGTGATTAATGCTGCAGATGTGGATTCTGAAAAAAAATAACTAGCTATATGTATAAGTTTATGGGCATTTTATGAAGAAAAATGAGTTCCCTTCAGGAAAAAATGAAGAGTTGATCCCACATTTACCTTTTGTCTCTTCCAAATTCTCTCTGAAATGACCCAATAAATAAAAGAATAGTCCATTAAATAAGCAACAAGCTTTCCAGCATTTCTGGGAGGCATTGTGCAGTTGTGATAGGATGGAGTTTGAAACAGCAGCAATTTCATACATACAGAAGTAAAGCCCATCAGGGAAGCAGTGATAAGGTACTAAGCAGAGCCCCAAAACTGGACAAGCTCAAATCTGGAGAGATTGGGTGCAAACCCGAGTTGTCAAAGGATATCATTAGATTTGTCCATGCCATTCACCAATCCTTTCTTGACTTGGTGATGACTGAGGCAAAAGTAACTTCTAATGCTGTCTTGTGTACATGTATAACTAACCCCTTGGAGTCAGAAAAACCGTATGAAAGTGAAGAAGGTACAGACCACAGGGATGACACAGCCAATATGTGCCTTACAATTAAGACAGGGGAGGAAGCAGGCTCAGATGCAACTGATGTGGGTAGATTTCAACCAGAAGTGTACTATTGATAGCTGAGGAGCTGTTATCTTCAGTAAACACACACAGCTTCACTATCATGGGAGCCTGATAAATAAATCAAACTATTGGCACAGCTGTTGCAGAGGGAGAATAGGCTAGCCAGATGGAGGAAAGACATGGCTCTCCACTTGGTTTTTGTTGATGGGAAGTGATAAAGATGTGTCCTATGAAATTCTTCTGGCAATGACTTTCTCCCTCTCACAAACCAGTGAATTCTTAAATATGCAAAATGCGACCTTGAAGATATAAAAATGAAGATGTGGGAAAGTGTCTAACATGGACAAAATAGAATTGCAACTCTGAATACTGGACAACCAAATAATATGTTCCATGAGTTGGAAATGAGAATAAAAATATCCCGAAATATAAAAACAGTTCTAAAGAAAAATTTTAAAAATGTAAAGAATCAGAACATATAATGAAAAGATATACCCTAAAAAAATTTTTAAAACAGTTTAAGTCTAAGATCCATAACATTTGAAATGCTATTGAAATACTTAGCAAGTGTAAAATCAGATGAAGACAAAATCAATTATAAAAAGAGTACAGCTAAAAAAACACAAGAGGCCGGGCTCGGTGGCTCAGCCTGTAATCCCGCACTTTGGGAGGCCGAGGTGAGTGAATTGCTTGAGCCTGCAAGTTCGAGACCTGCCTGGGCAACTTGGTGAGACCTCATCTCTACTATAAATCAAAAAAATTAGCCAGGTGTGGTAGTGCGCACCTGTAGTTCCAGCTACTTGGAAGGCTGAGGTGGAAGGATCACCGAAGCCCAGCAGGTTGAGGCTGCAGTGGCCGGAGTGGCTCCTGCCACTCCAGTCTGGGCAACAGAGTGAGACTACAACTCAAAAAAAAAAAAAAACCAGAAGAAAACTCCTGAACTGGAGAAAGAATAAAATTGTAAGAGTTAGAAGGCACATCACATTCTAGCAACCTTTTTGCATAATTAATACATAAGCAAGTGTTAAACAATTGAATTGTGTAGACAATGGAAATATTCTTTAGGAAAAAGGAAATCAAATGCAATTTGTAGTGGGGCTGGGACTGGGGGAGCAGCCTGTGCAAATTTGGGCTGGCCTCAAATTCAATGTTAGTTGTAGCTGAGTGAGGTTCACCATATTCTAAGATACTGATTTGATGACTGGTTGAATGTTGGACCCACCGGAGGAGTTACTGAAAAAACAAAAATAACCACACAAAAAGCAACTAGTGCTTGTTCCTCACCCCCAGAGATTCTGACTTAATTGATCTGGGATGTAGCCTGGGTTTTTAAAAGATCCCTAGTTGATTCTAATATGTGGCCCAGTTTGGCCAACTGTTTCAGGTGGAACAGTGTCAAAGGCATGTAATAGACAAGTAAGTTATAATTCATACATACAATTGTCAGGTCATTTTTTTTCTCAAATCAATAAACAAAAAACAAAAACAAACTCAGAACTGCAGCAGCAAGGCAAATTATGATCACATACACACACACACACACACACACACACACACACACACACACACACACACATAAATGAGTGAAAACATCCACCCAACAGGAATTGAGAAAAAAATCCTTGGTAAATATGAGTAGGAATCACTGCATTAAAATGTAGAATTAGTAACAAATTAACTCTGCTAAATATTTAATACATTGCAAATTATCTTATTACCTTGACAATATAAATTTAAAAGACAATACAACAAAAATACTCAAAGTGAGCAAGAGAAAGAAGAAAGCATAATTGAATTGGTTGTCTTATATTCCTCACCTTAGAATTAATTGATGGTATTTACATTAAGTTAAAAAAAAGAAAAAAAAACAGAAGTATAAGTAGGATTCATAAATGAATAAAAGGAACATAAAGAGAAAACAATAACAACCACAAAAAATGGAAGTAAGAATTCAACTACATAAAACTAGCAACTGAAAAAGGGAGAGGAAATGGGATTGGTATGATCCTGGTAATGTTCTCAGCTCTTTAGTGGAACCTCTGTATTTTGCCTACAAAATCAGAAACTAGATGGTTAAAAACATTCCCTTTCAAATAGCAGTCACTAGAAGTTCTAAAAGGAATTTGTATCTTCTAAATTAGCAGGAGGAAAATGCTCATTCAAGCCTAAGCTCACCACAGAGCAACTGGAGGAAAATCCTTATGATAAAAATCTGAGGGACTATATAAGCATAAACAAGATTTTAAAAGCCAGCCATGGTGATTCACTCCTGTACCCCCAGTACTTTGGGAAGCCAAAGCTGGAAAATCACTTGAGCCCTGGAGTTTAAGACTGTCCTTGGCAACATAGCAAGGCCTGTCTCTACAAAAAATCAAAAAATTAGCCAGCATGGCAGTGCATGCCTGTTGTCCCGGCTACTTGGAAGGCTAAGGTGGAAGGATCTCTTGAGCCCAGGAGGTAAAGGCTGTGATGAGCCATAAACATGTCACTGCACTCTAGCTTGGGCAACAGTGACACTCAAACTTAAAAAAAAAAATTAAAGGAAGATATAAATACAGAGTTCATTTCAAATATAAATGTCACATTAATAAATACAAATGGAAGGGCTGTACACTTTTAAACAACCAAGTTAGCTTAAAGTTATAAATTAACCATATGTTGAAGAGATAACAAAAACATACATGAAATATGTCTTAGAAATTTCAAATTAAAAATGCAATTTTAATTTTGAAAATTTAATTGCAAAATATTGCTTAACTTATGTTAATCAAAGCATAGTTGTAATGTGATAGATAGTTAATTAAGTTGATTTGCAGCCCAAAATATCAAACCAAAAAAGTACATAATGTAAAATGAGAAAGACAAAATATACAGCCTACATCTATGAATCTGAGTTTATCAATTTAAATCAGTGTATATCAATTTAAGAAGGTATTACAAGAAGACATTGACAGAAACAGTGGAAATACTAACTTATAGTATAGTATTCATATCATGAAAATAAATACGGCTAGCTTGTCTGAAAAAAATAACTAATAAGTTTGAAGTAATGGATAGTATTGAGAATTTTATAGTTATTAAAAGCTTCATTTTAGTCATTTATGAGGAATTTATAAAATTATTGTCATTACATCAACCTAATAAAATGCAGCAACAGCAAAAAATTGACAACCAAAAAAGAAATAATTATAAAACTTTAAATCTCTATATAGATAAAAATGAAAGCAAAACTAAAAAAAGAATGCCAATCTTAAAAAACCATAACATTGCAAGGAAGATTACTTTATTACTTTGTAAGGAGTGGTAGTGATCTGAGGGAGTCTTAACCCTAGTGCCCTTTGATTTGGTCTTCCTAATTATTAAAAAAAAACAAAAATGCAAAAATTGCAGGAGCATGCTGTGTGACTTAGGCTGTATAGTCACATTTTTCTCAAGACTCAGAATAATTTAAAGTTCAACACCATTAATCTTGAATTATTTAATTTTACAAGTATATAACATCATCTGACAAAGATGAAATAAAAAATGGAATTGCAGAAAGATATAATCATGACAACACATGTGTGCTCTTGGTATTTGACATATATGTACGTATGTATTTATGTATTTCTAAAAAAGCAAAACAAAACAAGTTTTTAGTATTAGTCTAGGAAAGAAAGTTGACATTGGTTCTTAAGACAGAGGCTTTTCTTCGACTAAGCCTCCACCACCAACTACTGGGGAGACGAGACCCTATTCAGTAAATGGGGCTGGGAAAACTGGCTGTCCACATGCAGAAGATTGAAACAGGATCCCTACCTATCCTCACACACAAAAATTAACTTTAAATGGATCAGAGTCCCAAACGTAAAATTTCAAACTATAAGAACTTTAGAAAATGCAGAAGATAATCTTATGGAAATTGGAACTGGCAACCAATTCCTGATCAAAACCTGAAGTGCCCGTGCCATAAGAGATAAAATAGACAAGTGGGACCTCATCAAAATAACAAGCTTCTGCAAAGTCAAAGAAACCATCAAGAGAGCAGGGAGACAACCCACAGACAGGGAAAAAATATTTGCCAACTCTGTGTCTGACAAAGGCCTCACATCCAGGATCTAGAAGGAACTCAAACGTACTGAAAAGAAAAAACCAACAGCCCCATTACAAAGTGGGCAAAAGATATGAATAGACAATTCTCAAAAGGAGACATATGAGCAGTCACCAGATACGTGAAAAAATGTTCAGCCTCACTAGTCATCAAGAAGATGCAAATTAAAACTAGACTGAGACATCACCTAACTCCAGTCAGAATCGCCATCATCAATAACCCCAAAATTAACAGATGCTGGAGAGGATGTGGTGAAAAGGGAACACGTCTACACTGTTGGCGGGATTGTAAACTAGTACAGCCTCTGTGGTGATTCCTAAAAGTTCTAAAAATCAATCTTCCATATGACCCCGCAATCACCCTAATGGGAATATACCCAGAAGAAATCAAATCACTCTATAAAAAAGATACTTGCACACGTAAGTTTATTGCAGCATTGTTCACAATAGCAAGAACATGGAAGCAACTGTGCTGCCTATCAAAAGAGGACTGGATAAAAAAAAACGTGGTTCATATACACAACAGAATATTACGCAGCCATGGGAATCATGAACTTCACAGCAACCTGGATGGAATTAGAGTCTATAATACTGAGTACCCTTTCACAGAAACAAAGAACTGAATGTTACATGTTCTCACTCATAAGTGGACATTGAACAACCACTGCAATACTATAAGAAAAAGATTGACTGTAGCAGGAAACTGGGGAGGTGGGGGGTGGGCGAGGCGGGATTGACAGTAGTGGAAATCTGCCTGGGGAAGGGGGGCACACCTCATCAACAAGGGTACCTGCACACTGATTGTTTGTATACCTAACCCTGAAATGTGCCCCACAATTTTAAAATAAAAAAAATTTTAAAGTTAAAAAAAAAAAGACTGAGACTTTAGCAACCCAACCATATTGAAGCAAACCATTTCCTGCACCCCTTCTAGGGTTTTGGTTGGTTTTCTCCACACTTGCCAAAACTCCAAGTGTCACTAATTTACTTTTCTTTTCTTTTCTTTTCTTTTTTTGAGTTGGAGTCTCACTCTGTTGCCCAGGCTGGAGAGCAGTGGCATGCTCACAGCCACTGCAGCCTCAGTGGGCTCAGGTGATCCTCTCCCCTCACCCTTCTAAGTAGCTGAAACTACAGGCCCATGCCACCACACCTGCCCAATTTTTAAAATTTTTATTGTAGAGGTGAGTTCTCGCCGTGTTTTCCAACGAGAATTTGATGCTATTTAATAAAACAAAATGTACATTCTATAAACGTTGTCAATGCAAAATATATTTACTAATGGAAAGGGGAAGGAGAGGTGGAAAAAAATTGCCAACTTTTTGCATTCTTCTCTTTTATAGCAAGAAATTAGTATGTAGTTTCGAAGCTTGATAAATCAAACAACAGGAAATGTCAACCTCTACAAAGAGGAGTAATATAAATAGTAATAGTAATATAATATAGGACTTCGAATATGGAGATGAGAAGGTAGAAGGTGGAAAGTAGTGCATGCATGGATTTTATAAAGCCAGGAGATAATAAAGTTTGTCTAAAAAACAAGAATCAGAAATTAAGTTTACCATTATTTCATAATTTTAAGATGGCAACCAAGGGAAATCTAAAATGAGAAATAGTTACAGTACTTTTTCTAGTGAATGGGGTACTAGGCAATTCTCTCGCCTCAGCCTCCCAAAGTGCTGGGATTACAGGCTTGAGCCACTGTGCCCATTTGGACATTAGTCGTCTGCAGTTTTCATACAGATGTGAAATGGCGCAATGGTTTACCTCACTTTTTATTCTTTTAAGTTTTGTTTTACTTTACTTAGCATCAAGCTAAGATTTCTCTTAACTTCATGCTCAAAGGATGGAGAGTTGGGAAAATGGACAAAATTCATTTTCATGAATACTATTCAATATTAGCAGCTACAATTAGAAAGTGTCATAAGAATAAAAATACACATTATCAAGGCCCTGAGTCACAAAAATTATAGATGTAGCACATGTCTTCTTAAGGTGAATGACAGAATCTCTGCAAAATTATAAAGAATATAATCCCTCAGGACTACCAACATTATTTTGGGATAACATTTGTGTTATTTCATTTTGATTTCATGGGCATGAAATTATATGTTTTCACAACTTAAAACTGCCAACTACTGAGAGGTAAATATAAAGAAAATCTATTCTTTGACCCCATTCACTAGAAAAAGTACTATAAATATTTCTCGTTTTAGATTTTCTTTGAATGCCATCTTAAAATTAGGTAATAATGGTGTACCTTAATTTCTGATTCTGGTTTTTTAGACAAGCTTTATTATCTCCTGGCTTTATAATCCATGCATGCACTACTTTCCACCTTCTACTTTCGTGTCTCCATATTCTAAATCCAATATTATATTACTATTACTATTTATATTACTCTTCTTTGTAGAGGTTGACATTTCCTGTTTTTTAATTGATCAAGCTTTGGAACTACATACTAATTTCCTGCTATAAAAGAGAAGAAAGCAAAAATTTGGCAGTTTTTTCCACCTCTCTTCTCCCTTTCCATTAGTAAATATATTTTGTATTGACAAGCTTTATAGAATGTACATTCTGTTTTATTAAATAGCATCAAATTCTAGTTTTTTTATATTTTGATTTTTAAAACAGAAAATAATAGCATTTATAATATGATGATTATGTACATATATCTCATTCATAAAATAATAAAACTGTATAGTTAAAACCACGTAGAAGAAAATGCAGTCTCACATCCTATAGACTTTTAAGTCTTCACCATGAATTGTACATGTATTTCAGTATGTTAAATTATACTTTATTTTTTTCTTATGTTCCTATTCTTTGTTATTATCATGGTTTATTTTAGTTCGTATTATTCCTGAGTTAAATTACTTTTAGTTTTGCAGAAGTTATATTCTGATGAATGTTTTTATAAAGTGTACTTAGATAATAATGCTCTAAGCTTTCTAATGAATATAACATATTTATTTTGCCCTTACATTTGATTGGAGGTGCAGTTTGGGGTTTAAAATTGATTTTTTTCCATCTCAGAATCTGAGGACTTTAAAAAACTCTTTTCTGTATCCACTGTTGTCGAGGCAGTGCATGGCTATCTGTTCAATGTTTTCTTTGTGAATGACTGTTGCTCTTTGGAAGCTTTTAGAGTTCTTCCTTTGTCTTTGTGGTTATGAAATTTCAATATGTGTACATTTGAACAATACTTCATTAGTCCTGCTTGCCACTCAACATGTCACCTCAATTAAACAATTATGTCTTTATTTTCAAACACTTATCTTCTAAATTTTTTATTATTTGTTTCCCTCATTTCTATTTTTCTCCATTTAGAATTCTCATCAGATGGATGATGGACTACTTGGATATTTCCCTCTGTACCTCTAAATCTCTGTCTCAAATGTTCTATCTCCATCTACTGCAAATAGAACCCATATAATTATCAACTCATTTTCTTTTTCATTGGAACATAGTAACGCATAATTTCTCACATTCCTTTCATGTAGTTAGAGTCCATATGACTAGTTCTGGCCAGCTGGAAGTTAATAGGAGTTAGTGTATCCCTTTCATTACAAGTTGATGTAAGTATGTGTTCTATCCCATGTTCTCTCTTTCTTTCATCTGAAGGTTGACAGATGCCAATGCCACTTGGAAACCAAAGGATGGTGAACCAAAGATGGAAGAAGGGTGGGTTTGAGTCTCTGCTTAGAGAAGAGCTTTCCAGAAGTCCTAAATTTTGTAAGGGGCCTAATTTCAAGCAAAATTGTTTTATATAATAGCAGTTAGTTTAAATTACCCTTGCAAGCTCTTCTCCCCTTTTAAATCTAGATTCTAGGAATATGATTGAATTTATCTTTCAGATAAATGATTGAGATGTCAACTCTAAAAATGTACTTATTCAGTGCATACATTATTTTTTAAAATTTTGGCAACTAAGATGATAATTTTTAAGATGTTTTTCTTATTTGCCATTTTCTATTGCACTCTGTTCTTATTTTTATATCTGCAATATCTCCTGGAATCTCTCATATCAAGATTTTGTTCCTTGAATTTCTTCCTCTTGATTTATGTAGCATTGGTGGTTCTATTTATTCATCCTGATCTTCTCTCTCATCTATGCTCTTCTCCATTATTTGAATTTTTAACCATGGAAATTGCCTTCTGTAAAGGACATTGAAGTAAGAATTAACTTAGTTAGATTGAAATAACTTAGGAAAATGCTCAGATGTTTGACATACACTCTTCTCTGTCAGATTCCCTTGCTCTTTATATTTGGTGATGTCAGATTTTTTTTACATGTGATCATTTTACAGTTGTTTATTTATTTATGTATTTCTTTAGTCTTTACATTTACATTTGTTGACTCAGCTCTGGACATTTACGGGTCTCATCTCATAAAACTTACCTTTAGGCTATAATTTGAAGTGATTTTTCTTTAACATTGACCTTTTCCACTATCTATCCCCCAAGTATTTGAAAACTCTTCTTGCACACCTCCCTGTTTTATATTTGTTTTGTATTAATACTGAAAATAAGTTTGGATTGTGACAGTGTAATTTAGGGAAAACAAACTATTGAGAAGAAATGATTATATTTTGCAATGTGAGAAGAACATGAACCTGTGGGAACCGGGGGTTGAATGATATAGTTTGGATATTTGACTTCTCCAAATTTCATGTTTAAATGTGACCTCCAATGTTGGAAGTGGGACCTAGAGGGAGGTAATTGGGTCATGGAAGAGGTGGATCCTTCATGAATAGCTTGGTGCTGTTCTTTTGGTATAAATGAGTTCTCACTCTATTAGTTCACACAAGAGCAGGTTGATTAAAAAAAACCTGGTACCTCCTTCTCTTTCTCTTGCTCCTGCTCTTGCACTCCCTGTGTGACACACCAGTTGCCCTGCTGAGTCTTCCACCGCAAGTAAAAACTTTCTGAGTCCTCTTTGTTTAGAATTATGATTTTTTAATTATAGATTTTTACATTATTTTTACTAATTTAAAACATGGCAATAAGGAATTGCATTAAAATATTAATTATCTTGTTTGCCAATATTTCATTATTCTTTTACATTTTACATGTGCTATGAGCAAATACCTCATTTGCTTCAGCCTAGTCCTGGCTCTGATTTGTTAATATAAATCATACAATAGGAGAATATACAATGGAAAGGAATCACTGTAGAATGAATATTTCAGTGGGTGGAAAGGAGGTAGACTGTAAAAATTCTATTCTCTAGTTGTTAATAAAACCCTATATTTTCTTCCAGACCTAAAAAACAAAGGTTACCTTTGAATCTCTGTAAATGGAATTACCATAAATAAAAATAAACAAATTAGTCAAATTTACTCTTATGATCATAATTTGAAAAATATACCAAAGCATTAAAGGGTTCAACACAATGACATTACCTGAGAAGACAAGTTTAATATTTTAAATCAATCTAACTTTCATCAGTTTTTCCTAAGAAGACAAATATGTACTCATGAATACCTCAATCAATTGCTGAACTAGAATGTCCAAGGGCCTGAGAAAATCCCAAATTTAAATCAAAACTATGAAGAAACTGAGCCAAGTTACAGGACACCTGGATATCAGTTAATGCACAATTTATCCAACCATCTCTAAAACTTTTCACTTAATGAGGCATATCATTTTTTTTAAAAAAAAAAAAGACCAGAAAAATGTATGATGTATTTGAAAAAGGTAGCAATCCAATTTATAAATTTTCATCTTCCAACCATCTGGAGGTGCCAGATTGGCAGGGTTTCTTGTCAGCATTCTGTATATTATCCATGCTTCACAAAGCAAGAAAGGGAATCTCAGCATTCTCAAATGCTCAAAATGAAGGATTTCTTTAATGGTTGATAACCAATCTGCAGGATATGTTTAAAAAATGCTCTTTGATGTTGCATTTTGCTCAAGAGACGAATGAGGGATTAACAGTATAAATTACATCTGTTACAGTTAATAGCAATGATTCAAGAATGAAGGATCCCACATTAAAAGTGAAGGTGCACCTTCTTTCTTGCTTCACACTCTTTCTCACCTGGGGCAGAAGTTAATTATAGTGGTGATGTGACAGTCTAGCAAAATCTACAGACTTAGGAACTCCACATAAATTGGTAAATTCACTATTTCTGTGTTAAAGCATAAGCAATATCGTGAAACATGTAGGTGAGGCACAGTAGGGAAGAAACAGGATAATAGTAAATTTTAAGCACCTATTCTATCTTTTAGTAGTTTTCTTGAAATATACTATCGTTTTCTTATTCATTAATTATGACTACCTTTGTTAGACCTAGAGTCTACTTAACCCAAGTATGGGCTACACTCTCTGTGAAAATATTCTTCTCTTTATATAATAAATTTTTAAAAACCCTGTAATACAAGTAATGAAAACATTGAAGGATGGACTCAACTTATTCCAAATTAAATATATAACTGCAAAGTAACAAATGAATTAAAGTGTAGTTTAATTCATAATTTTAATTTTAAAAGTGAAATACTTCCTGAGGACTTTCTAAGTCAAGAAAATACAAGATATGGCTAAATGTTTGCTAATAGAAACATTCAATTCTGAGATTTTTTTAGACTCCCCAATTTTGGGTTTTAACAACAGCCAAAAAGAACTTATTATTCAACTGAGAGTGAATCTAAATTAAATGGTTAAAAGACAAAAAGAAGCTCAAAGCTGAAGATGTAATGATTCTTTAAAAAGTGAGAGATACTAAACATTCCTATTGCTTGGAAAATAAGCTCTCTTAACTCTTTTGGAATTCATCTAGACAATTAAGCTGAATTGAAGGACTATCACTTTAAACACAGAAGAACGAAAAGCAAACTTGAAATTTGTTTTATGAGTGAATAAAGCAGAACATAATAGCAAGGGGAAAAAAAAGAACTCTGATCTCTAAAAAGCAGACTGCAGATAATTTTAAAACACTAAACTGATAACCAAGACACCCAAGAGCAAAAAGATCGTTTCTGCCTTTAACATTCAAACCTAGCTCTGTTTTTTTTTGTCTTGTGTTTAATGTTGAAAGACTCAATTTATGTTGAATAGAAATTTCAGTTGAGAACTGTCCTTGAATATTACTATGTCTATTGAAAAAACAACTTGTATTGTTTTTAATATTTCCAAGTCATGAGGAAGAACACTGACTTTCAATCATGCAGGTAAAGCTGGGAAACTCATCTTTACAAGTGTCTTAGCGGATGATCCCATAAGAAATGGATGAGTGGGCTATTAGAGAAATGAGCTAAATTGAAGCCTAGTCTCAGTGTTAAATGTATCAAAGTCCAAATAACATGTATTTAGGTTGACAACTAAACAAAAACAGAGGAATTGAAAAAACAAAGAAGTTTGGCATGAAATAAAGAACTCTGAAGTAGGAAATGATGTATAGATTTATATATTTTGACAGGAGCATATAGATTATTCTTTTTTGAATAGTCTTTACAGTAGCTGGTTGAAAAAATGTTGTTGCCTTTATATAAGAAAAGGATATAAAATTTTATTTCAAAAAAAGAGTGCTCTCTCTTCTCCACTCTCCAAAACATAATATCTACTCTGTCACTCCTCTTTTGTAAGTGACTTTCATTTTTTGTTCTTTGAGGTCATGATATTTTCAGGACACATTTGCTTGCAGTCAAGGATCATATATTTTTCCTAACATGTACTGTGCATGGAATCAGGAGTCAGAGATTGCATGATTGATGTTAGAGCAGAGGGCATTTTGTTCTATAGAGAAATATCTTTTGAAAAGCTTGTAAACAGTTTGTTGGCTCGCTCTCTCTCTCTCTCTCTCTCTCTCTCTCTCTCTCTCTCTCTCTCTCTCTCCCCCTCCTCTCTCTCTCTCTCTCTCTCATATGTGTGTGAGAGAGATGTTTGTTTTATCTGATTCCCTTGTGATAAGAAGGTGTTGAAGAATAAGTATGTCCTATTTGTCTTTCTAGCACCAGCGTCATCAATGAAAGTACTTTTCACATTTTTGATATTTATAAATGTTTATTGGACTGAAAAAGATGAGTACTAATTAATAAGATAAAAGAAAAGAAGAAATGTTTTTCAGAATTAAATTCTAAAAATAAGCAAGAGGATATATGATAAGTATAAGAGAAGAAAGAGTTCATATTTATTATTACAAATCTAAGCTCATATTCTAGGTGATCAAGCCAAATGAGCTAGACAGTTAAAAGTCTGTAATATTTCCATCTTTTATTACGTTTAAGTAAAGAAAGACTTAACAGAGAAAAACCAAATAACTTCAGTACTAAGATAAAGAAGCATGGGTAGGTAAGAAGAAAATTAAAAAGAAAATTAGGGAGAAGGGAGAAAATGTTGCAATTGTTTCTATAGAGTCATGAAAGCAGAGGTCAGTAATTGTCTTCAGCAGTTAATAACACGAGGAGATAATTTTATTCATGTATTTATTGGACAAATTTGTGTTGAATGCCTATAATGGAATTTTCAAGAATTGTCCTAGCAGATCTTACAGCCAAGGTATGAAAACAATAAACAGCAAATATAGGATCATGTGATCAGCACCGTGACTGTGAATATGGTGAAGTCGACCTAGAGCAGAACAGCTGACTTGGGAAGAGGGGTCTAAGTGAGGTGTGAAGAGAGTACAAGTTACCCAGGTGAAGAGGGCAGGGACCAAGGATAACAGAGAATGGAGAGCTGGTGCCTTGTGGTACACTTCGTTTAATTAATTTATTATTTAGTTGTGGCCACATGATCACATGTTTTCCAAAAGAATTAGTTTTCATAGACTCATAATAATATTCAGGCTTTCTTTGGAAGAAGTTTTATGCTTTGCTTAAACATCAATGGGTTTTGGTTGATAAAGCAGATGGCTATAATGCAGGTTATTTTCTATCTCACTGTGCCTTTACACATGGACTTTGTTTTCTGTTTCCTAGATGCACAATAATGTTGAAGGCAAACTCTGTTTTGTAGAAACCATATTAGAATACAATTGATAAGAGTACAGGCATTAACGACAAAGAGATTTCAGACAGACTTCTGCTGCCAATATTAAAAATTTAGTAGTGATCTACACCTCAATTTCCTCATCAGAAAAATTGCACACTATATGCTTCATGGAGTTGTTGTGAACAAGATACTTGATGAATAGTCATAAATGTTAATTATTATGGGAACACTATTATTAATTTTATTCAAATCTTAGAGATGTTCTTAGTTGATGGAAAATTTTAAACCACAGCATAACTAATGCATGTTTTCTAAAAATACTGGATATAAAACTTTTATTAAAAAAATTCTGGAAAATGTCTATTTTTAAAGAAACTTTGTGCCTTTAGATTGTTAATAAATGATTGCCAATATAAAGGTCAAATTAACAGAAATGCAACTAGGGTATATTTTTCTCCCCTCTAGGTATAACCCCTAGATATAACCCATGTGGATAAGAGGAAGATGTTTCTCTCTCTCTCTCTCTCTCTCTCTCTCTCTCTCTCTCACACACACACACACACACACACACACACACACACACGCACACACTTGATTAGGGGCTTCTTTGACAGAGTACATGATGATAACTTAAGTTGTGAATAATGAAACATATATTATTACAAATTTATAAAGAATACATACAAAGACATAGAGGAACTGGGAAAACCAAAATTCAATAGGAAATGAAGTAGAAGTGGAGAGGTTGAGAGTGACATGGCCAAGATAGGAAGCAATATGACTAAGGAATGAGTAGCATGCTATTTAAGACCATGCTATTTAGGGCCTCAATAAAGACAGAAGGGGTGAAATGATTCAGCAATTTGAAATTGAGAGAAGATAATAATTAAGCAAGACAATTTCACTGGACTACATGTTAGAATCCATCATTAGAGGGGTGGGGATCCTGGAATGGAAAAGTGAGGAACTCAGCAGACCCTCTCCTCAGCATAACATTTAAGGTTTCTGAAAATTTCCCTAAAAGCTCACAGTAAATAGAAACAAAATGGTAAGAAAATCTACTAAATCTCAGTAAGAACACCAGGGATCTATAGTGTTGGGGCCACAACATACTTATTTCTTTCACTCCAAGTCCCATCACCTACCTGCTACAATGTGAGTACTCTTAAAATAGGGGTAAAATCTCATCTATTTTTTATCTCTTGTTTTCTTGTATTCCCTCAATGCCTAATGCAGTGCTAAACCCTTGGTACGCATAAATAATGCTTGTCAAACTAAAAATATGTGTAAGAATTTTGAAAATATCATAGAAAAAAAATCAACAAAACAAAAAGCTGGTTCTTTGAAAGGATAAGCAAGGTTGATGAACTCTTAGCAAGAATGACCAAGAAAAAGAGAGAAAAAGCCCAAATAAACACAATTGGAAATGCAAAAGATGAAGTCACAACTGACTCAAAGAAATACAAAAGATTCAGAGATTACTATGTACACTTTTATGGAAACAAACTAAAAAACCTAAGTGAAATGGAGGACTTTCTGATAGCACACAACCTCCCAAGGTTGAAACAAGAAGAAATTGAGACCCTAAATAGACCAATAACAACCCAGGAAATTGACTTCATCATAAGAAAACTATCCACAAACAAAAGCCCTAGACCAGATGGTTTTCCAGTAGAATTCTACAAGGAGGAGCTGAAACCAATCCTACTGAAAGTATTCCAGGCAATCAGGAAAGATGGAACTCTCCCCAATTTATTTTATGAAACTAACATCACATTGATACCTGAACCAGGTAAAAATCCAAAAAAGAAAGAAAACTACAGGTCAATATCCTTGATGAACATAGATGCAAAAATTCTCAAGATTCTAGCAAACCAGATCCAACAACACATCACAAAAATCATCCACTACGACCAAGTAGGTTTCATCCCCAGAATTTAGGGCTGGTTTAATATCCACCAGATCATAAATGCAATCAATTTCATGAACAGATATAAAAACAATAATCATATGATTATATCATTAGATACAATTTCTATGCTAAACCCACAGCCAACATACTGCTGTGTGGACAGAAATTGTAAGCATTTCCTCCGAAAACTGGAGCAAGACAAGGCTGCCCACTTTCACCTCTCCTGTTCAACATTGTTTTGGAAGTCCTAGCTAGAACAATTAGATGAGAAAAGGAAATCAAGGGTATCCAAATAGGAAAAGAGGAAGTTAAATTATCTCTCTTCTCAGATGACATAATCCCATACCTTGAAAACTCAAGAGAATCTATAAAAACCTCCTTGCACTGATAAAGGACTTTGTCAAAGTCTCAGGGTATAAAATAAATGTGCAAAAGAAAGTCACTTTCCTATCCACCAAAAATAAACAGACAGAACTCAAATAAAAAGCACAAACCCCTTCACAATAGACACAAAAAAATGAAATACCTTGGCATCTTGCTAACCAAAGAAGTGAAAGACTTTTACAATGAAAACTACAAAACACTGCTCATAGAAATTCAAGAAGTCACAAATAGAAAAATATTCCATGTTCATGAATTGGAGGAATTAACGTTGTTAAGATGTCCATTCTGCCAAAGGCAATCCACAGATTTAATGCAATACCTATTAAATTACCAACATTATTCTTCTCAGACCTTGAAATGACAATACAGAAATTCCTATGAAAACATGAAAGAGAAGCCGGGCTCGGTGGCTCAGCCTGTAATCCCGCGCCATTGGGAGGCTGAGGTGAGTGGATTGCCTGAGCCCGCGGGTTCGAGACCCGCCTGGGCAGCAAGACCTCATCTCTACAATAAATTAAAAAATCAGCCAAGCGTGGTAGTGCATGCCTGTAATTCCAGCTACTCGGAAGGCTGAGGTAGAAGGACTGCCGGAGCCCAGCAGGTCGAGGCTGTGGTGGCTGGAAGCAGCCACTGCACTCCAGTCTGGGCGACAGAGTGAGACTCCAACTCAAAAAAAAAAAAAAAAAAAAGGAAAACATGAAAGACTATGAATAGTTAAAACAATCCCCAGCAAAATAAACAAAGTGGGAGGTATCACATTTCCAGACTTCAAACTCTACTATAAAGCTACAGTAATCAAAACAGCCTGATATTAGTACAAGAACAGGCATATAGACTGATGGAAGAAGACAGACATTCCAAAAGCAAGACCTCAATTCCTCAACCAACTCATCTTCAACAAAGTCTCCACCAAAAACCAATGGGGAGAGGAGAAACTATTCAGTAAAGGTGCTGAGAAAACTGGCTGACCACATGCAGAAGATTGAAACAAGACCCCTACCTATCACCATACACAAAAATCAACTCTAAATGGATCAGAGACCTAAATGTAAAACCACAAACTATAAGAATCCTAGAAGAAAATGTAGGAAAACACCCTTACAGAAATTGGAATAGGCAACCAAGTCCTGACCAAATCTCCAGAAATGAATGCCAACAAAGATAAGATAGGCAAGTGGGACCTCATCAAACTGAAAATCTTCTGCAAAGGAAAAGAAACCATCAAGAGAGTGGAGAGACAGCCTACAGAATGGGAAAAAATATTTGCCAACTGTATATCTGACAAAAGTCTAACATCCAGTATCTATGAGGAACTCAAATGTTCCAAAAGGAAAAAAAAGCAAACAACTCCATTAAAAATGGGCAAAAGATATGAATAGATACTTCCCAGAAGAAGACATACTAGTAGCCAACAGATACATTAAAAAATGCTCAGCCTCACTAATCATCAAAGAAATGCAAATTAAAACCACACTGAGATAACACTTAACTCCAGTAAGGATGGCCATCATCAATAACCCAAAAAACAACAGATGCTGGAGAGGATGTGGGGAAAAGGGAACACTTTTACATTGTTGGTGGGAATGTAAACTAGTACAACCTCTGTGGAAAACAGTGTGGCAATTTCTAAAAAAGCTGAAAATCGACATTCCTTCTGGGAATATATCTGGAGGCATTCAATTCACTCTATAATAAAGATACCTGCATACACATGATTATTGCAGCATTATTTATGATAGCAAGAATATGGAACTAACTGTGCTGCCCATCAAAAGTGGACAGGATAAAGAAAATGTGGTACATTTGCATGATGAAATATTATGCTGCCATAAAAAAAAGAAAATTATGAACTTTGCAGCAACCTGGATGGAATTATAATACTTAGTGATTTATCATAGAAACAAAGATCTGAGTACCGTATGTACTCACTTCTAAGTGGATTTTGAACATTTATCACAATACCATAAAAAAGGGATTGACAGTAGTGGGATACTGCCATGGGGGAACATATAACATTAATAAGGGTACACATACTTTACTGCATGAGGACCATGTAAAAAATACCTAATCCTCATCTGTACCTCACATTTTTAAAATAAAATAATTTTTTAAAAATTAAAAAAAGTTTAAAAAAGAATTTTGAATTACTTAATTAGGAAGCAGTCTCATATTTCCATGGATTACTGTAACATAGCCCTTAAGTTTTTGATAAGCAGATGGAACAGTATCCTCAAATAATTTTGCTTAAAAGTGAAAAAAAAATAGTCCTAATGCTATGATTTAATTGAAAAATATGTAAATTAGGCTTCATTAAATTAAAAATGTTTGCGCATCAAAGTATATTATTAAGAAAGTTAGGAAAACAACCCACAGAATGGAAGAAAATATTTGAAAATCATAAATATAATAAAGAATTAATATTAAGAATATATAAAGAACTCCTACAACTCAACAATGAGACCACAGCCTGATTTAAAGATGGGAAAGAACTTGAATGCACATTTTTCCAAAGAAGATACACAAATGACCAGTAAGAATAAAAGAAGGTGTTCAACATCATTAATCATTAGGGAAATGCAAATCAAAACCAGAATGAAATATTTTTCATATCTACCAGGATGATCTAGGAAATAATAATAGCAACAAGTATATTGTGAATGTAACTAAGGCCACTAAATTGTATACTTAAAATGGTTAGCATAACAAATTTTATTAAACAATTTGCCACAACTTGAAAAGTTTAATAATGTAATATACCAAAAAAACTGAATTGTGCACTTTAAATGGGTGAATTATATAGTTTATGAATGTCAAGAAATGTTTTTCTGAAAAGCTACTTGAGAGCAGTAAAGGGACTGTATCCAAAAGAATTCTCACTGTGGGGGATCACCTTTGCAAAGATGGAAAATTCAATCATTGGTGGGATTTTAAGGTTAGAGTCATTCTATATCTTTAAAAATGAATCCTATTGGGTTCTGTCTTCTACATGATAACAATTTCCAGCTGTATGGATCATTCTATCTAGTGGTGAAGTAGACCTGGTTGTCGACATATATTATGGAACTTTTCACTGTATTTTTTGCCTGTATGTGTTTTGTGCTTAGTCTATTTCTCTCATGAGATCATACATTCCTTGAGTATAGTTCTTTACACTCAGAGTTGAGGAAATAAGAAAAGATAAAAGGCCAGATTCAGACTTCTGCTTCTTAGAGTGAGGACTGGGGATCCCATCTAGTTCTCAGTAACGACAAGGTGTTATCCTCATTGTCTACATGGCACTGACTGGGCTGCGTCCCAGAGAAAATGATATAACAATCCAGTCCCAGTGAGCCTTGTCTTAGAGCAGGCTCCATAAAACAACAGGCCATTAATCAACTCTGAAATTATTACATCCAGTAATTGTGCTAAAAGTCACAAAGCATGCTTGCTAGCTACAACAACTCTTATTGATATTTACCAAGCAGAAGCAGAAATGTTAGAAGAATGAAGGCATGAGGAGTGGAAGTATTAATACACATGGGAGTTTACACAAATTACCAATCTCTAAGTGGCAGACATCTTTTTTGTTTATATCTCATGGCCTGATTGTCATTTTGTATAAACCTATGTACATCAGGTTTCCAGTCACTATATTTCTAATCAATAGGTGGCTATTATTAAAAATAACAATGGCCATGAATTATTTTTAAAATTTTGGCATCATACAACATACTTTGAATTAAATTAGCAAAATATTGTATAAATACAAAGCATAATTCTTCAAACATTTATATCATTGCATCAGACTATACATGAACTGATTGATGTTCTTACAGTTTCTTCCCAACTAGCCCAATGCAGAGATGTGGACTGAGAGAGAAAAAAAACACTGGAGTTGCTTTCAGACAAGTCCAAGTAGAGAAACAGTTCTTTACTGCTACGGCTTCCTTCAATAGTCACCAGTTCTCACAAGGAGAAAACCACAAAAAGGAAACTGAACCTCTTTCTCTTGTGGCAACAAGGTAGAGTGAAGTGGGTAGCTGCTGATAGGTCGTCAGGGAGGAGGGAGAGCTTACAGATGTCATAAGGACTGCGACTGAAACGGGCCTGCTTGTAACCACAGAAAAAGAAACTAACTGCATGTAGGAGCACCAGCTGTGGTAAATTGACTGTTTTAGGGACACACTGTCAGCAGAGCCTTACTCAGATCACATCTGGTGGTGCAGAAACAGCATTTAAATACAACAGAAAGAGAAGAGAAAGTACCTGCAACCTGCAGGATTGGGAAAGGAGAAAATGAAACTCTACTGCATATGGGATTAGTGTTTTAAAACAGATTGTTATCAAGAAATTTATTTGAGACAACCGCATGACACCACCTTAGCATTTTGTAAAAGCAAACATTCCTTGATATTGGATTGGAATGATAGTTCACAATTATGGGTGAATTCCCCCACCCCCGAAGGAATATTTAGCAACATGTGGAGACTTTTTTATTGTCACAACAGTGGGAGAGGGGTGTTGTTTGCTACTGCCATCTTGTATAGGGGTCAGAGGTGCTGCTAAATATTCTGTTATGCAAAGGGCAACCCTCACATCAAATAATTATTTAGTTCAAGATGTCAGTAGTGCTGAGGTCGAGAAACACTTTCTTAAAACCACGTGAAGAAGAGTCAACATCATCTTGTCTGATTAGACAAAGGAAGAAATAGAGAATCAAAGATGTCAGGGTCCAAAGAGCCAGAGCATGAGAGCTTTGGTGTAATGGGGAAAGTGGGGGAAAAGAAAATTCTGCCCTAGGCATCAAAATTCCTAGGGCGATAGGAAAAATCAAATACACATGGGGTTGCTCTACCTCATCATCATATATTAGTATGAGTAGACCTTGCCCATGGAGATCAGGCCTAAGGAGAATTCAGATATGTGAAAAGAGAAGTAGAGGGCTCAAAACTATGGGATATGGCCAAAGCAACGTTGAAGACAGACTTGACGAATGTCACAATTTTGCTTATGACTTATTCTTTGAAAAAGATCCAATAAGCTATTGCCTCATTCTAATAAAATGCCAACTCTTTATCACATCTGAAATAAACAGAGTCTTGCTACTTTCAGAAAGGGAAGAATTTAATATTTTTTCTTTCTACATTTCAATCATTTTTTTTTTTGCCAAAAAAAGTTACTAATGCGTGCCTTTCTGGATTAAAACAAATTATCACACATTGCATTGACTTACTTCTAACTTCTGTCAAGTTACATAAGTACAGACATCTGCATTTGCAGAATTTTCAAAGAATTTCCAGTAGTTTAGTTTTCAGCATCTATCTTGGTCTCGCCTCATCTCCCCTGATACTACTGTGACTGCAGTTCTCTCTCCCTTCAGTTAGTTTAAATTCTACTAAGTTTGATCTTTTTCAATTAGTTCCACTCATACACTCATAGAAGCATTCCTCAAGGAAACTATGAGATAAAAAATTCATGGTAAGAAAACAAAAAGCAAGTAGTCAAAATTGTGGCATCTTGGAAAAAAAAAAACCACAATATGTTTTGTGATGATTTTTCTCTCATGACAGTTGAAATTAAAAAGATAAGATACTGATTCAGGATGAGTGTCTATCTAATGTGGAAGGAACAGTGTGATATCAGGAAAAATATGTTAGACTTTGGAGACTATCTCAATTGAAAAATGGAATAAAGATGGAAAATTTAGGTTTTTTTATGTTAGCTTGAAAGATTCCAAGTAAGAGAACTTTGATCATTTTATGGTATCCAGATACTTTCTCATTTCATTTTCAGTGTTCTCACTTATTTATTTTTGTATCAATGGAAATAATTATTTCCCACCTATGCTGATTACCTCTTTGAAATATATGTTTACAGTCCTGACCCTCTATTAAGCATTGCCTAACAGAATGACGAACTACATGTCCTCCTTTAATCTTGCCCTGTAGATCACTCTCTTCAGTCTTTGAATTATTTTCTTAATCTTCTGAGCACTCAATTGAAAAAATTTCATTTCTACAGAAGTTCACTCCAGGTGCCCTGAAAAATATAAATGTCAGGCATCATACCTAATACATCAGCAATAATACTTTATGCATACTATTGAAATTTTCAGTGCATATATCCAATTAAACTTTAAGTGCAATATATGCATATATTAAAGATTTCAATGCATATAATGAAAAATATATACATACTATTGAAATTTTCTTATTACATATTTATCATCAACCGCATCATCAACCGCATAAGACAATAAATCAAGAATACCATCATCAACCGCATAAGACAATAAATCAAGAATTTTACCAATAGAATTGCACACAGCTACTAAGCTACTCAAAACACATATTTTGACTCAAAGTCTAGTTAATTCTTTGCATCTATCCCTCCGCCCTTTTTTTTAACTTCCAGTTGGTAGATGCCCAGTCCTACAATAAGTGAATATTTTCTATTAGGCACTTTTCCATGTACCAGGATCAGTCCTTTTTCCATAATACTGCTTCAAGTCTCAATAGGGGAGCGCTTGCATGGATATATGTACACCCAAGACTAGAACTTATCTTTCTCAGTTAGAAATAAATACACATGTATGTTAATATATGAATTCTACCTTGGCTCTTAGTTGCATAGTATTTATATTTTCACTCTTTTCTCTTATGTCAGCTTGTATAACTGGAAACCACACCTCTATGATATTATGATCACAGTCTTTGAGTTCATTTAAAATATGACTCCAAATATGAACACAGAATATTTAAAAATTAGTATTCTTGGCTGGGCATGGTGACTCAAGCCTATAATCCCAGCACTTTGGAAGGCCAAGGCAAGAGGACTGCCTGATCCCGCAGGTTTGAGACCAGCCTGGGTAACATGGTGAGACCTCGACTCTACAATAAATAAAAAAATTAGCCGGGTGTGGTAGTGTGTGCCTGTAGTTCTGGCTACTTGGAAGGCCGAGGTAGAAGGATTACCTGATCCCAGCAGGTCAAGGCTGTGGTGGCCAGGAGTGTGCCACTGCACTTCATCCTGGGTGACAGAGTGAGACTCTAACTAAAAAAAAAAATATATATATATATATAATTCTTATGATCAGTAATGTGAATTAAATGATTTTACACCAGTATTTGGTTACTGGAGTCTTAAGGCATCATGATGAGGGATAGATAAATTCGAGGCCTCTTTATGTTTTCCATTTTGCCTGTAATTAGTTTTACCTGTAAGTAGTTGGGACATTTTTTTTCAACCTTAGAGCACACTTTATTTTGTTATTATTGTTATTTTTTCAAAAGCAGGATTTATTGAGAGGACAGAAAAACTCCCACAGTGGGAGGGGACGCAAAGGGGTTGTCCTAGAGCCCACCTTAATTCAAAACACATTTACCCCTATCACATTTACTTCAAGTTTATTCATTCATCTGGTCATTGATTAGATACTATGAATCTTTATTTAATTTTATTTTTATGTTTAGAAACGGGATCTCACTTTGTCACCTGTGCTGGAGTGTGGTGCATGATCATAACTCATGGCAGTCTCCAACTCCTGGGATCAAGCAATCCTCCGGCCTCAGCCTCCCACGTAGCTGGGACCAAAGGTACATGACACCATGCTCAGATAATTTATCTTTTTTTGTAGAGACAAGGTCTTGCTATGCTGCTCAGGGTGGTCTTGAATTTATATTCTCAAGTGATTCTCCTACCTTGGCCTCCCAAATTGCTGGGATTATAGGTGTGAGCCACCATTTCCACCCTATGAATCCTTTATATGGGATTAAAGTTTGTTCCAGGTCTAAATGTATAAAAATTAATCAAACACAAGTATATGAGGACAGAAAGTCTTGAAGCTACATTGTGTTGGATGGGATTGGAAAGGATCTCCCTTTATGCAGGTCCATAAGCACTCTGTCTTCAGAAAGTAGAGTCAAAGAAAAAGGTGTTTATAGAAATTTTACCTTAGGAAGTAATCCAAGGGAACATGAGTGGAAAAAGAACAGCTATAGAAGAGCAAAAGAAATAAAACAAATATGAGGGTGAGTTGTTGAGCTTGCTACAATTCTGGCCACTGAGGCTCAGTTCTGCTTGATTTCTTGAAACAGTCATGCACAGCTTGCCTCCGAATTTTTTGCTCAAGGAATTGAGTTAGGTCAGGTCCAATACCACATTGGCCAGCATTGCCACATGAAGTGTTAACTCCCTCACATTCTTCACATTCCCATATTTGGGTATGAGTGAGTTCCAGGGTGTTCTTAAAGTTCTCTGGCTGTGTTCTGCAAACACTCCTGTGGGAGAAATACATACACTGGATAGCTGAGCAATGTTGCCAACTTACTCCAGAACCAAGTTGCCTGCTGTAACAATGAAGAGAGGAAAGAGAAATTAAGAGGATGTGAGATGTGGTAAATAATGGGAGGTAAATAATGGGGAAGCCCGAAGTAGATGAACGTAGCTGGATGATGGCTTAGTGAAGACCTTTTGGAGGGAATTCAAGTATTAGATGAGCAGTTGAACTATACAGCTTGCATGATCCCTTAAATTCTCGAGTTTATAAATACCAACACACATCATCTAATCTCAACTTCCAAACTTGCTGTTATTTCATAATACCAGGTTGTTTCTTCTTCACTGTTATAGATAGTTCCTGCCTCTATAGTGTCACTTGGCATCATAGAAAGTGCTCCTATCTAAGGAATACTTTCTCTGTTGTTAACTGGAGTTTGGCCATGAGCAAAAATGTAATATTTTTGAACTCTAGGTTTCAATATCTGAAAATGCATGCTTATGTTGCAATACTTTTAAATGGATAAAAGGGCCTAACATGCAGTAGGCACTTAATAAATATCAGTTTTATTATCTCTTTACCCTGAGGTTGTTAATTCTGAGAACAAGTTTTGGTAGCACTCCTTAAACACAAAAGTGGCACCCATAGGAGTGATTAATATGACACATACATATCTGAACTTCTTCTGAGGTAACGGGGGAGTTGTAGAGCTAGAAGGGATGTGGAGATTCTCTGATTGTCTCCTCCAATCTTTCACTACCTTCTCTCCTCTCCGCCATCATTATGATGCAATTAAGACTAAATCAAAGTCTAATTTTTATCATTTACTAATTATCTGCATTAATGTTTTGTCATTGTTGTCTTGTCTGACAGTTTTCATTTCAGAAAAATGTGTCAGGGCAGCAAGGCAATCCGGGAAGATCATGTAAGTGACATTTTGAGTCATTGAGTAAAATATTTTTCCAACTTGCTAGGCTGAAGTCTGTGTTGAGGCCATGCTGAAATGTCTGATCAAATCAGGAATTTGGGCAGATAAATGACATCATGGGGACAGCATTTCCAGGTATCTATTGAATCACTGAGTGACATGATTGATTTCTTGGTTTTCTATGGACACGGAGTTTTGTTTTGTATCCTCACCATTGCAATAATAAAGGAGAAAACCATTTATTTTTTTGGAAAACTATCATTACTTGAGTGCAAAAATCAATCATTCACATTCAGAAAACCTGTATTCTTTTCCTGCAAAAATTTAACCAGGGTCTAGTCACTAAACCTTTCTAAGGCTCAGTTTTCTCCTTTGTCTTCACAAGATAGGAATGATAAATCTAATATCACTAAGTTGCTATCTCACATCATTGGTCAAGTGGAATAAAGTAAGAAAAGGTATTTTGTAAACAGGTAAATGCCTTTAGCAAGACATTTTGTTTCCTCATACATAATTGTCAATGGTGTGCCTTCATTCTCTACTGGACTTTTGAGGATTTGGGCTGTGTCCTATTTATGTTTGAATTCCCATTGTTTAACTATAATGTTTGGCACATAGAATATACTTGCTTTCAATTTAAAAATTGTTTTGAGTAAATAAACTCTCTTTCATAATTTTATACAGTTGCTAAAGTTTTTAATGTCCCATAGTGGTATGGTAAGCGCCCTGAGTTGCAATTCATTCCACTCTTTGGGGAAAAAAGAGTCCATTGAGGTAAAGTGCATTAGATATGACCACACAAACAAATAGGACAGCCTGGATTCCTACCTGTGCCTATATTTTATGAGTAACTTTAAAATTTTCATTATTCACACAAATGGCATAGTTGGCTTTCTTTATTGCACAATTTTAAAAATACATTTTAAAAGTTAATTACCAAATTTTCTTAGATCATAATCAGTATCATCAGAACTGCATATGTTTATTAGGTCATAAATATTTCCTTCTTCCCACCAAATGCCAATGGGGACGTATACTTCATTCTCATACTTCAAATGCAGTATGCTGTGTTAAGATTAAGCTAAAAATAAACTTTTTTGGCATTTTTGGTGCTGATTTTGTTTCTTAGGTTCTATTTACGTCTCTTCCTCTTATCATACACTTAGCACCCATTACTACTCTGGCACCATATAAACTTGTCCACAAAAGTAAATCTCTTATCTCCAGTTACAGAAAGACTGTCTCTTTGCCTGGTCAATTCTCATCCTGTGACCTAGAAATCTCAGTGCCTTTTTCTTTTTCTTTTTGACACAAGTGGAAGTTGTTAGTGTAGTTTTATTTGTGTAATTTATTGTTTGATGACACCTTTATCCTTTCCACCCTGTGATTCCTTGAAACATAAGTGCTAGGTTTTTGTGGGGGTTTTTTTGTATTTGTTTTTGCTTGTTTTCTCCCTCTCATTGTCATACTATCTCACTGAGAACAGAATCTCACTATAGGAGATGTTTGATTTTGGTTAGATGGATACATCATTTCATGCTAATGTCTCTTGCATAAGTCCTTTTGTCTTCCTTTCTGCTTTCCTAAGTAGCATGCATTTTGAATCTATCAGTCTTCTCACTAGTCTTCTTATCTAGGAGACTCTCTGTTACAACTTAATTGGCAAATCACTGCCAGTTTGATATTTTCCTGAGCCATGCATATAGAATTTGGAGGAGCAATTTCAGATTTCTCGGAGTGAAGGACTTCATTACTCTTGGGGAATAATACTTTAATATAACTCTCTCCCTTTTCTCACCCCAATAATCCAGTAAGTTTCATTAAAAAAAAATAGTTAACTATTCTCTTCGGCCTTTCATTGATAGCTAAGCAGAAACTTCTAGACTGTCCTGCAGAAATCATCTTCCTGGTAGTACAAGCTGCAGCTCTATTAATACCTCCACTGAGAAGGGAAACACATGCATTAACTGAGCTTGGTAGTGTCTGGGTCATCTCCATGTTCCACTATTGACAGATCTGCCATCTTATGGGCTTTGGGCATGAATACTGATCATCAAATGAACAGCAGCAAATTGTACTGAGAATATTTTATCTTACGGTTTAGCATGTGGTCATTTGAGATTCAGTTCAAATTCTCCACCAACATTAATTCCTGCATAATACAACAAAAACGGGCCACTAGAGTGTTCAATATTACATTTACACTAAATCTCCTCTTTGATTTCTTCTTAGGGCCTACCTTTAGACATTCAGTTTTCATTGCTTATTTGCAGAATGTGGGGAATGCCATTTCAGCTTGCTAGAGTGTGTGGTAGCAGCACACAAACACATTTATTGCTACCTAATATATGTAAGTGACTATGCTTGATGTTTTGCAGAGTATTTTGTTGTTCCAAATTGTTTCCATGTAAACTTGGACTAAAATTATTTCTCTAATCTACTTTATGTTATTTTCTTAACCAAAGCATACTTCCTTCCCCTCTGTTTCTCTCTTTCTGTTTGTATGCTGTATGTAAAATGTTATAATGTTTACCAAGTCTGACAAATAAGCAAGAGTCAATAATAATTACTAAGAATGTGCATGCTGAATGTTTGAGAGTGCTTAGAGTTTGTAGACTCTTTGGATTACCAACTGGCTTTCAGTTACGTGGGCACAGCAGTAACTAGGTCTAGAGGATATATTGTGAAGAGTATGGTGGGTGCATATAGGGCTGGATTTAAGACAGCATTGACCATTTATCAATGGAGTGAACGTATGCAAATTCCTAACTTGATGAGTCAGTGTGTATTCCTTAAGACTGATACAGTATCTATTTGTCTCAAAATGCTATTGTGCCAGGGAAGTATAATGTATTTGAAAGTGAGTGGTGGTATAAATTGTTTACTCTTATGGTTAGGCAGGGGCCATAAATTAGAGTATCTCCATGTATTCCCTGTCTCTTGGCTCCAGAAGTGGATAAATGAAGAAGAGAGAACTAGAAATGTTCAAGTTCAGTCAATTAGGCTGTCCCAGCTTTAATTTCCCCCTCCGTGATGTGTCCAGGAAGATAAATTCACTGGAGTGCTTCTTCCAGAACCATCTGTAAAATCTGAAATGTTCTATTTCTGCATTGTCCAACATGGTGATTACTAAGCCACATACAGCTATTAAGCAATTGAAGTGTGACTAGTGCAACTGAGAAACTGAATATTAAATTCAAGTAGTCACATTAGACTAGCAACTATCATATTGGACAATGCAGCTCTGTAGTTTACTATACAAGATTTTGCATATTTTGTTATTTGTTCTTTGTTGGATTCTTAGAAGTACTTTTTAGAGCTTCCTTCTCTATGCCTTGCTTAGATAGCTCTTAAAATACCTATTATTTGAAGATTTTAAAGAATTCAGTTATGAAAATATCTTTGCTTGGCACTAGTTTTTAATCTTAATATATAATGTAATTACTGATTTGGCAGAATGTTCTTTTTATCTCGTCTTTTTTTGTTATTTCTCAGAAAATATTTTGTCATTGACATTTTCTGAGAAATCACCTATTTTATATAGATTTTAAAATGTAATTGTATGACTTTGAAGAATGTTTCCTGAGACTTCTTTTTATTTTCATATATTTCTTATTATTGCTGCATTCTCTGTTCTCATTTTATAAAATGTGTTCTATTGTGGTTTTTACATATGTAGACATGTTTTACTGCATTGTTTTTCCTATAAATTAACTGTTTTGAAATATTTTTCTTGTGATAATCTTGTTTATTATCACAAGAAAAATATTATTATTTTGGTTTTATATTAATTTATTTCTCCTAGTTTTTTCTTTTGCATTTTAAGCAAATTGAATTTACAATTTTATAAACTTTATTATAGTAGCATAAATACTTGAGTTAAATAATTGTCCTCTTAGACTGACTTTAGGTAAATTCTGAGTTTCAGTACCTATCACTTACTTTAAAAAATAATTTATAAAATTTCCTTTTTTCTATGACTGTAGTGTTTTTCAACATAATTTTTTAATTGTATGAGATTGTTTTAGTTAATTTATTATTACTTTTTTCTACTAATTTTCAAAAAAATTATGTTACTTACACTTTAAAAAATTAATTGTGATAGTTTTGTGGATTAATAGCCATTTAAAAATAATTTTACATATGCTTTAAAAGAGTAAATATTTTATTCAAAGAATTGTTAATCAAAGCCTCTATAACCTTACCTTTTTATTTTTTTCATCTGGCATTAGCTAAAATAAATTACAATTTTAGTCCTTTAATCTACATTTGAATTTTTATATTTTGATGGAAACTTACATGGCAAATAAGATGTTTTATAACTGCTATATAATTCTGTGGATGGCATAGCTTATTATTGTAAGGTACAACACATTTGTCCATACCATACATTTAGCCTTTAATTAAACTCTAATATGATGTTAATGTCAGGACCCCTTTGTAATATTTGTTTGCATTTGCCAATACTTATTATTTTGAATGCCAATATGTCTTTTTTTCATATTTCTCTTATATAAAACAAGAAAACTTTCCATAATATTTTTTCATTTGCTTTGCAAATTTATTTAGTTTACACTTATTTTTGTCGGAGTTAATTTTTTAAATTGCACCTGATCTTAGCTAAGGCCAAGAGAAGTAATTTTAAAAATTTTAACATAATATTTTACATATTTATGGGGGTAAGTGTAATATTTTGTTACATGTGAAGAACATAAATAATGATCAAGTAAGGGTATTTTGGATATCCGTTACCTAAAGTATTTAAAATCACTGTAGGTTGTGAATATTTCAGATTTCTCTTTTAGATACTTTAAAATAGAAAATATATTATTGTTAATTATAGTCATCTTATTCTGTTTTTGAACATCACAACCTATGCCTTAATCAAACTATATGTTTGTGCCCATTAAGCAATCTCTCTTTATTCTGCCTTCACACTCATGCACCCTTCCCAGTCTCCGGGATCTATCATTCTACTCTGCACCTCCATGGGATCAATGTTTTTAGCTTCCACATATGAATAAGAACATATGATATGTGTCTTCTATGCCTGCCTTATTTCACATAGCATAATGACCTCCAGTTTCATCCAAGTTGCTGCAAATGAAATGATTTTATTTTTCTGTGGTCAAATGGTATTCCACTGTGTACATAAACCACATTTTCTTTATGCATTCATCTGCTAATAGACACTTAGGTTGATTCCATATATTTTACTGTGAATAGTGCTGAAACACACATGCAATTGCATGTGTATTTAGTAGGTTCCATTCTTCTTTTTTTCCTTCTTTTCTTCCTTCCCTCCTTTCCTCCTTCCCTCCTTCTTTCCTCCTTTCCCTCCTTCTTCCCTCCCTCCCTCCCTCCCTCCCTCCCTTCCTCCCTTCCTTCCTTCCTTCCTTCCTTCCTTCCTTCCTTCCTCCTTCTTTCCCTCTTTCCTTCCTTCCCTCTCCTCTCCTCTCCTTTCTTTCTTTTCTTAAAATGCCCAGTAGTGGGATTGCTGCATTGTATTGTAATTTAATCTCTAGCATTTTTTAGAACAATAGCAACTATAATAATTTATATTCTCACCAACAGTGTATAAAATGCATCCTTGCAAGCATCTGCTATTTATCATTTTCCTTATGCTCATCCTAACTGGTGTAAGATGATATCTCATTGTGATTTTTATTTGCATTTCTATGATGATTAGTTATGTTGGACATTTTTTATATACCTGTTGAACATTTATATACCTTCTGTTGAGAAATGTTCATTTATATCATTTGGCCACTTTTTAATGAAATTATTTGTATTTTTTGTTGGGTTGCCTGAGTTCCTTGAATAGCTTGCAAATATTTTCTCCCATTCAACAGGTTGAATTTGTACTCTGCTGTCTCTTTTGCTGTACAAAATATTTTACTTTAAGATATTCCCATTTTTTGTATTTTGGGTTTTTTGGGGTTTTTTTGCCTGTGCTTTTGAGGTTTTCTCCTTAAAATCTTTGCCTAGACAATGTTGTGATTATTTTCTGTATGCTTTCTTCTAGTAGTTTTATAGTTTTGGGTCTTATTTAAGTTTTTAATCTAACTTGGGATAATTTTTGTATATGGTTAGAGTTAAGGCTCTATTTTCATTCTTCTGCATATGAATATCCTATTTTTTCAGCACTATTAATTTAAAAGGGTATCCTTTTCCCAATGTATGTTCTTGACACTTTGTTTAAAAATTAGTTGGCACTAAATAGGTGGATTTATTTTAGGGTTCATTATTCTGTTTAATTAGTCTATGTGTTTGTTTTTATGCAAACATCATGCTGTTTTGGTTGCTATACCCTTATAATATAACTTGAAATCAGGTAGTATGATGTCTTCAGTTTTACCCTCTGGCTTCAGGATTGACCATGGTGTACTATTTATTTATTTATTTATTTATTTACTTATTTATTTTTAAGTGACAAAGCAGGATTTATTGAGAGGACAGAATAGCTCCCACAGTGGGAGGGGACCCAAGGTGATTACTCTTATTATTATTTTTTTGTGTGCTGTTATATTTGATTTGTTTGTAATTTGTTGAGGATTTTCAGGTCTATGTTCATCAAGGGGTATTGATCTGTAGTTTTTGTTGTTGTTGTATCCTTGCCTGGTTTTACTATCAGGGCAATAGTGGAACTGAAGAATGTGTTAGGGAGAATTTCCTCCTCTTTAATTATTTTGGAATAATTTGAGGAGAATTTTTCTTTGAAATTTTGGTAGAATTTGGTAGTAAAGTCATATGGTTCTTAACATATTTTGTGGGGATACTTTCTGTTTTTTCTGACTCAGTCTCATTACTAGTTATTGATCAGTTTAGGTTTTTTATTTCTTTCTAATTCAGTCTTGAAAGGTTCTATGTGTTCAGAAATTTATCCATTTCCTCTAGATTTTCTAATTTATTAGTGAGTAGTTCATAATAATTTCTGATGATCTTTTGTGTGCCTATGGTATCAATCATGATTTCTACTTGCTTATTTTTTGTTTTGTTGAATTGGGTCTTCTCCCCTTTTCTCTTCATTATTTAAGCAAGTGGCTGATTGAATTCATTTATCTTTTCAAAATACGGACTTTTCTTTTTATTGGTTTATTATATTTTCATGTAACTATCTTCTTTTTTTACTGTTTTTAACTTAAAGTCTGTTTTATCTGGTATAAGGATAACCACTTCTGCTTGCTCATGGTTTCAATTTGCATGGAATATTTTTTCCTATCCCTTTACTATCAGTCTATGTGTTTTTACAGGTGAGGTGAGTTTCTTTCAAGCAGCATATTGTTGGGTCATTTTAAAAATCAATTCAGCCCATCTCTATATTTTAAGTGGAAAGTTTATGCAAAGGCTTTTTCCTGCCATTTAATGAGTGGATTTCTGTTTATTTTGCATGTCATTTGTTCCTTTTTATCCGTCCTTGTGGTTTTGTAAATTTCTATAATGGTAAGGTTTCACACTTTTCTCATCCTTGTTTATGTTTGTTCTACCAGTGATTTTATATTTTTATGTTTTTCATGATGTTAGATATTGTTCTTTTGTTTCCATATCTAGAGGTCCCTTAAGAATGTCTTGTGTCATCAGTCTAGTGGTGATGAATTCCTTCAGCTTTTGCTTGTCTGGGAAAGATTTTATTAATCTTTCATTTATAAAGGATGACTTGTCTAGGCATAGTAGCCTTGTCTATCATTTCATTCTCTTCTGCTTGTAAGATTTCTGCTGAGAAATCCACTGTTATTTTGCTGAGAATTTCTCTGCAAGTGACTAGACACTTTTCTGATTTTTAGAATTATTTTTACTGTTTTTGACATTTGACAGTTTGACTATAATGTGATATACAGAAGACTTTTTTTGAATTGTGACTATGTGGGTATCTTTAAGTTTTCTGTCTCTGAATGTCCAAATATCTTTCTAGATTAGGAATTTTTATCTGTCACTTTATAATGTCCCATATGTCACATAATCTTTTCTAATTTTTTTTTTACAATTTTTAGTCTGAGTAATCTTCAAAGACCTATCTTTAAGTTGTGAAAGTCTTAGTTCTGCTTTATCTATTGTATCATTGAAGCTTTCAGATATATTTTGTCCTTTATCCAATGAATTCTTCAGTCCCAGAATTTATGTCTAGTTCTTTTTAAAGTTTTTAAATTATATATATATATAAATTTCAACAATGTGTACTACAACTTAGAATTAGGTAGGTAAGTAGTCACTGTGGTTCTTTTTTTATGATATCTATTTCTTTGATGAACTTCTCAGTTATACCCTGAATTGATTTCCTGTTTTTTTAAAAGTATTTTTTGTATTTCACTGATCTTATTTATTTATTTATTTATTTTTGAGTTGGAGTCTCACTCTGTCGCCCAGACTGGGGAGCAGTGGCCGCTCCCGGCCACACAGCCTCGATCTGCTGGGCTCCGGCGATCCTTCCACCTTGGCCTTCCAAGTAGCCGGAATTACAGGCATGCGCTACCACGCTCGGCTGATTTTTTCATTTATTGTAGAGATGAGGTCTCACTGTACAGGTGGGTCTCGAACCCGCGGACTCAGGCATTCCACTCACCTCAGCCTCCCAAAGGCGCGGGATTACAGGCTGAGCCACCAAGCCCGGCTTCACTGATCTTATTTAATATCAGTATTTTAAATTATTTTTCCAGGATTTTGTAAAAATTTTAATTGGAGTCTCTTGTTGGGAAATTATTGTGTACCTTTTGGGGTATCACATGTCCTCACTTTTTGTGTGTCTTTTTTTGTCCTTACATTGCTATCTAAACAATAGTCGTGACAGTCATTTCATTCATCTTTTTGATGTTTTTTTAGGGTAGGATTCTTCCTGAAGATGTTTCTATGGTGTTGGTTGGATAGGGACTTTTGCTTTGATTTGGGGTCTGTGCAGTAGTGTATTCTCAGTGTTACTTCTTTATCTGTAAAGGGTCAGCGGTATCTTTGATTTTCTTCCTGGCTTTGGGTATGGTTGTTAATGGACGCTGTGGTGAATTTTTGCAGGGGAATGGGATTCCAAGTGGGCCAGTCCTTTGGTCCCAGTGGCAATGGTGGGCTGAGTTTGCCTGTCCTTGGGTTCCAGGGTTGCATCTGATGGCACTGGTGCTAGCAGATGCAGCAGACCAATTCTTGGGTTTCCAGGTGGCTTGCTCATATGCCAAGAATGGATGGCATCAATGGGGCGGCTGAGTGGACTGGTTCTCAGGCCTCTGGGCTGTGTTTGTGGTATAGGTGATAGCGGTAGCAGTGGCAGGAAAACTCTTTTGGTCCCAAGCAGTTCACATTAATGTTGACAAGTGGCTGCAACTAGCTGGGCAAGCCAAGTCCCAGGCACACAGGTGATGCATGTGAGTGAGTGACAGCTGTAGTGGTAGTGGCAAGTTGGGTGGTGAACTGAACTAGGAAATCCCCAGGCCCCAGATGGTGTGTTTGAGTGCTTGGGGGCACAGAGTTGGCTCAGGCAAACCAGTTCTCAGGCCAACCTAGTGGTGCATGCTAGTACTGACTCTGGTAAGCTGTGATAAGGTGATCCTTACACCACTAGTGTAGTACTCAAGAGACTGTGCTGTGGCTCTGCTACTAGGGAATGCCTGGTTGCTTTCAGTGGATGCTGTCACAGGCAGGCAGATGGACAGTGCACCCTTTATTTGCACTTTGACCCCATTGGCAGCAATTTGGAGCAGCAGAAGCCATGGGTAGCAGAGTTTGCTTTCAAGGTTTGTGAAAAATGTATGACTGGTGGGGTTGTTGCAGTAGCTTTAGCTTTGGCCCAGCAGAAGCTGTGGCCTCAGTAGCCTTCCATCACTGCTGCCCATCTTTTAGGGGGTTGGCATTGCTCTCAGTGGTTTCTGCCTTGGCCCCAGGGGCAGCTGCCAGTAGCAGAAGTGGCTATGGGTCGAGAATGTCTATGAGAATCTGGAAATGTAGAGATGCAGTAGCTGTTGAGTTTCAGGGAAGGAAGCAGTCTGTGGGGGGACTAAGGTGTCCAAATGGTGTCATGCTGTAGCTGCTTAGGACTTGGAACTCAATGTGAGCTCCCTCCCTGAAGCAATGACATTGTCTGGTCTCCAGGTATCTCCCTATGTTATTGTTGAGGCCAATGAGAGGCAACAGCTCTTTCACGGCTGGGACTGCAGGAGTCTGTAATGGAAATGTGAACCACATGAGATCTTTCACTTATCCTTTCCTCAGAATGAGGAGTCTTTCAGATTTTCAGTTAATCTCCATTGGGTAGACTCTCTCACTTCCCTCTCCTCCCTTGCTTTGCTTCCTGTATTTATCTGTTAAGTTCCTGCATTCTCTCTTAGTATATCTATTAAAAGTGAGGTTATCTACTTGATATTTTGGTTCTCCTTCATAGGAGGGGTGAGTACAAGGTGTATCTAGTCAGTCTTCTTAAAACTCTTCTGTGGTAGATTTATTTTTGTTAGTTTCTTTGTATCTCTCTTTGATCATATTTGTGATATTTGTTATATGTTTGTACTTTTTAAAATTTTTATTTCTTTAGCCATTTAAAATGTATCGAGTCTGCATTTTAACTTATTGCTGCCTACCTTTCCAGTTTAAATAATGAAGTGAAATCTCTATTTTGTAGTTAATCAACTTTTTTTTTTTGAGTTGGAGTCTCACTCTGTCGCCCAGACTGGAGTGGAGTGGCCGCTCCCGGCCACTGCAGCCTCGACTTACTGGGCTCCGGCAATCGATCCTTCCCCCTCAGCCTTCCAAATAGCTGGAATTACAGGCATGCGCTACCAAGCCCGGCTGATTTTTTGATTTATTGTAGAGATGAGGTCTCACTGCCAAGGTGGGTCTCGAACCCGCGGGCTCAGGCAATCCACTCACCTCAGCCTCCCAAAGGTGAGGGATTACAGGCTGAGCCACTGAGCCCGGCTGTTAATCAACTTTTTAATACGACAATATTTTTTCTATGAAAAATGAGAAAATTAGCACATTTATATTTAACATTTTACTTTTTCTGTTCATGTTGTTTGCAAACTCTGGATTCTTTTATCACACATTTACTTATACTCCTTATGTTGTGTAGCTTTTCTTTAAATATGCATGATACATTAAGTTTCTTTATTATAATTTGACAAATTTTAAGTTCAGATTTTTAAAAAAGAAGCGATTACTAGCTTATACCCTTGATTCAAGCATCTATTCACTCAGACATATTTATTGTGTTCATCTTCTCTGTCAAACTTTGATCCAGAAATTGGAAGGTAACAATGAGAAAGGCAGAAAATACTGCTCTCATGAGCTTAGATTTGAGTGAGGAAGAGACTAGCAATGGCCAAATAAGGAAGATATCTTAGACTAACATGTTCTATATAGACTGTAAACATAAGAAAATATTAGTGAATTATGGTTCATTTAAATGTGCTCAAAGGGAAGACTATGTAGGAAAAGTCTAAGAAACAATAATTGATAAGAGAAAAAAACACTTAAGTCAACCATGAAAAATATGAGGAATGAGTTTTAGACAAAGGGAAAACTGGTATTGGTTTTAACAATTACTGAGTCAGGGATTTAAAATTTCTCTTGTAATTATGCATATGCCTATTTTTTTTAGTTGTGTCACTGTTCCATGCATTTTGAATGTTAAGTATGTACACATTTGAATGGTTACATAATCTTGACAAACTGACATTGTTAATGTCATGAATTTTTACGTTTCACCCCTGGTAATATTGTCTAGATTTTATCTCAATTAATGTTAAGAATGCCAGGCCAGTTTTTGTTTCTTGCCAACTATATAAGGTGGTAAGGTGTGTGCATTATACCGTCCATATTGGATTTTTATTTGAGTTTAACAGTCTTTGCCTTTTAATTGTGCTTATCCACTTACACTTAATGTAATGTTACACTTTACACCTAATGTAAATGTTAATGTTCTTATGCTTTAGTTTTTTAAATCTTGACATTTACTTCACTTGCTCATTTTATTGTTCTTAGCTTCTTTATTTTCTGCCTTCTCCTAGCTTAAAAAAATACTTTCAGCATTTTGTTTTAATGCTTCTATTGTCTTTTTCGGGAATGTGAGTTATTGCATCTTCTCTTTCCTCTTTCTCTCTTTCTTTGTGTGTGCATGTGTTCATGTGTGTGTGTTCGTGTGTGTGTGTGTGTGTGTGTGTTTGTGTGTGTGTTTTAAGTGTCTTACTTAAGGATTATGACATGTAACCTAACTTGTTTCAACCTGCTTAGAATTAATACTGTATCATTGTATGTGTTTAAGTTTATTTGGGCTACTATAGCAAAATACTGTCACTGCCTGTGCATGTGGTGAAGGGGTCAGGAGGCCCTCTGGGTCCTCCTTTACATGAGCCCTAATTCAATTCATAAGGGCTCCACCCATGTGGCCTAAACACTTCCCAAAGGCTCTATCTCTTAATAATATCACAATAGTGATTACTTTTCAACATATGACTTTTGGAGAAATGCAAACACACAAACCATAGCAATGAATAAAATTTTTTAAAACTGGCAAAGGTATATAATTTCCACCTCTTTTCTTACTTTTGATGGTTTTGTTGTCAGGAATTTTTTACTTATATATGTTTTATATTTAACAAAATACAAAATTATTCATTTTTGCTTAACATTTTTAATTGTCATATAAACAAATCCAAAGAAAAAATAATATATGATATCTCATATTTACTTACATGTTTTCTATATTATTTGTTCACTATTCCTTTCTACAAATTCAAGTTTCTGCTCTGCCTGAAAAACTTTCTTTAGCATTTACTGTAGTGCAGGACAGCTGTGAGTTAATTCTATCAGTATTTGTTTACCTGAAAATGACTTCATTTTATTTTTAAAGTAATATTTTAATTGCATCTAGAATTCCGGTCAATTTTTCATTTTCATTTTAGAGTTTTAAAGCTGTTACTCTATTGTGTTCTGCCGCTATTGTTTCTGATGAGAAGTAATACTAATCATATCACTATTCTTTCCTATGTAGAATGTCTTTGTATGCTTTCTTTTTATTCCATTTGCTATTTGGCATTTATATGCTTTGGTGTGGTTTTCATTGTCTCTGTAAGTTTATATTTTTTGCCAATTTTGGAAAATTCTCAACCATTATTTCTTGGAATTTTTTTCTGTCCCATGAATTTTCTTATTTTCTTAGGGCTCTGATTACATTTATATTGGAACACTTTATGTTGTCTACTGATGATAATTGGGGATTTTTTTGGCTAATTTTTAAATTTATTGTAGAGACTAGAATGGTCTCGAACCTTGGGCTCAGGCTATCCTTTTGCCTTCACCTCCCAAAGTGCTGGGATTGCAGGCTTGAGCCACCATGCTCGGTTGATCATAATTGTTCTATCCATTTTGTTTTTAATATTTCATTTATCTGTTCATAAGATTATCTTGTAAATTATTAACGCTCTCTTCTTCCCTTTACAATCCTCTATTAAGTAAATTAAGTGAATTTTGCATTTCAATTATTGTGCTTTCCAGTACTTGACTTTCCTTTTCTCCTTAAAATTTTTGTTTTATGATTGCTCATTATGATTTTTTTCTTTAAAATGTAAAACATACTTCCAATAGCTGCTTTGAAGCTGGTGAAGCTATTTCTAGTGCCTGTATTATATTGGATTCTATTCAATTAACTATAAAAATTATTGGCTATGTTACCTTCTTTCACATTTAATGATTTTGTTTATTGAATGCTAGAAGTGAAATTATAGATGGTACATTATAAAAAGTTTGAAATATGATCTTCCTTTATAGGGTGATAGTTTTTAGTTTCAGTTAGTAGATAAATTAGTGGTGAGTCATTTCATTCCAATCAGGCTTTGTTTTATTCTTACCAGGTTTGGTCTATTTTTGTTGTTATTTTTACTTATTTTTAGAACCAGAATTTTGCAGCCTCTAGTATCTCATCTCAATTCAGTCTTCAGCTCATTCTGTCAGGTCTGTTCCAGTCAGGAGATTAACTTGTATATTTCCCTTATTGTAATTAGTGCAGTCTGAGTTACCAATGGTTTAAATCCTGAAAATAATTGCCGTAGATGTTCTATCCCATTTTAAAGCTATTGGTGCTAGAGTGGAGAAGTGTGGTACCAGTTACTTCTCCATGATGCTTCAAATATCTGATTCATTATAATCTTTGTATCTTTGTATTAATGATAGCTCTTTCAAAAGGTCTTCCATGGTAATGTTATTAAATGTAACTCATCTGTCTCAAAATATCCTAGTTCTGACTAATTGCTTCATCACATCCTGAGCACTAGACAGTATCTGGCATATAGTAAGCATTCAATACATACTTTTTCAATTAATTATTCAACTTTTAGTATACAGAACTTACAGTATGGACAAAACTCTACAATAATCAAATAATCACACAAATGATAACAGCACAACTGCTGGGTTAAGTATTCTGAAAGACAGGTATATGGTTTCTGAATACACAATAAGAAGGCATGGGGATGGAGGTTACTTTTCTTGGGGAAGTTGGGTCATTAGGTATGGTCAAAAGATAAACAATAATTGACTTTGTGAAAAGTAATAGCAACAGAAAGAAATGCGTGGAAGAACAGAAGTTTCTAAAAGAGCATTTCAATTGTTCCCTCTAAGTTGCTTCCTTGGCCTTTTATCTCATCTCATGTAAGACTACCTCTGAAAAGTTTTTGTAAATTTTTTCAGTTCTTTTCCCTCATATCACTATTTGTGGTGAGATAAGTAAATTTGCTGCATTGATCATAATTCATATTTTTATTTATTTTGTTAAATTGAAGAGAATTCATTTATTATTATTTATTTATTTAAATTTTTAACTTAACAATGTGAGATACAATTCAGAGTTAGGTATACAAATGTTCATTATGTAGATAGCCTTGTTGATGAGGTATGCCCCTCCCTCCCCTGGTAGTTTCCCTCAACTGCCAATCCCACTCTCCCCACTGGCAGTTTCCCACTACTGCCAATCCCTTTCTTATAGTATTATAATTGTTCAAGGTCTGCTTATGAGTGAGAACATGTGGTACTAAGTTCTTTGTTTCTGTGTTAGATCAATCAGAATTATAGACTCTAAGTCCATCCAAGTTGCTGAGAAGTTCAGAATTGTGTCCATCTTTATGGCTGTGTAATATTCCATTATGCATATGTACCACATTTTTTTATCCAGTCCTCTTTCGATGGGCAGCATGGTTAGTTCCATATTTTGCTATTGTAAATAATGCTGTAATAAACATGTGTGTGCAGGTATCTTTTTCATTAAGTGATTTGAGTTCCTTTGGGTATACTCCCAGTAGGAGGATTGTAGGGCCAATTGGAAGGTTGATTTTTAGATCTTTTAGGAATCACCAAACTGCTTTCCACAGAGGTTGTACTCGTTTATACTCCCACCAAAGTGTTTCCTTTTTCCCACATCCTCTCCAGCATCTGTTGTTTTTTGAGTTATTGATGATGGCCAACCTGACTGGAGTTAGGTAGTATCTCAGTGCAGTTTTAATTTGCATTTCTTTGGTGGCTAGTGAGGCTGAGCATTTTTTCAGGTATCTGTTGGCTGCTCGTATGTCTTCTTTTGAGAGGTGTCTATTCATATATTTTGTACACTACGTACTTTGGCAAAGTCTCAGGGTATAAAATAAAAGTGCAAAAGACAGTCACATTCCTACACACCAACAATAAACACACAGAAATCCAAATAAAAAGCACAATCCCATTTTCAATAGCCACAAAAAAGAAATGAAATGCCTTGGCACCTTCCTAACCAGAGAAGTGAAAGACCTTTACAACAAAAACTACAAAACACTGCGCAGAGAAGTTGGACATGACACAATGTTTTTGCTGTTGTCAATAATGCTGCAATAAGCCGGGCTCGGTGGCTCAGCCTGTAATCCCGTACCTTGGGAGGCTGAGGTGAGTGGATTGCCTGAGCCCGCGGGTTCGAGACCCACCTGGGCAACTTGGTGAGATCTCATCTCTACAATAAATCAAAAATCAACCAGGTGTGGTAGTGCGTGCCTGTAGTTCTAGTTACTTGGAAGGCTGAGACGGAAGGATCGCCGGAACCCAGCAGGTCGAGGCTGCGGTGGCTGGGAGAGGCCACTGCACTCCAGTCTGGGTGATAGAGTGAGACTCCAACTCAAAATAATAATAATAATAATAATAATAATAATAATAATAATAATAATAATGCCGCAATAAACACTCCTAGTCTTTAAACTTTTTTATAAAGCTACAATAATCAAAACAGCCTGGTATTGGTTCACGATCAGGCATACAGACCAATGGAACAGGATAAAGATTCCAGATGAAAAACTTTAATTTTTCAACCAACTAATCTTCGACAAAGCCTTCACCATGAACCACTGGGGAGAGGAGAACCTATTCAGTATATGGTGCTGGAAAAACAGGCTGATCACGTGTAGAAGATTAAAAGAAGATCCTTTCTTTTCTTTTGTGAAACAATATGTCCTGCTTAGTTTGTTCTCAAAGGATTGAAACATAATACGTATTTGGCCATTGAGATTTAAGTATGGCTTTTAGGTAAAACTCCAACACTACTCTTTAAAGAGGGCAGAAGAGGGGCAGATTCTGTCTTGGCTCTTTGGTTTCTTCTTTTCTCTTGCCTGGAATATGGACCCAATGGCTAGAACTTCATCTAATATACCCTGATGAAAATGCAAAAGCCAACAGAATCCTTTTGATCTGAAAAACATTTGAATCACAAAATTTCAACTGCCTTTTTCCAAAATTCTTACTCCAGAAGACAAAAACAAAACTTTGTCTTATTAAGTCATTGACTGCATGTGTGTGTTTGGTTGGGGCAGGGTAGGGAAGGGATTGTGTAGGTGAATTCAAATCCCTGAACAGTACAATCTATTTAATGCAATAATATGCACCCTTTAATAAAGTTGTTGTGTGTTTACATCCACTGACACTGAAATATGCTCATAACAAACTTAAAATAAAATATGGGTGAAAACCCTGTTATATAGCATCACCTTTGCTTTGTGTGTGTAAAATTGTATATGGATTGATGGCAGATAGATTTTTATTTATTTATTTATTTATTATAGAGATGTGGGGTACAATTCAGGGTTAGGTATATAAACATTAATCATGCAAGTACTCTTGTTGACAAGGTATGCCCCTCCCTCCCCTAGCAGTTTCCCTCAACTGCCAATCCCATCCCCCCTCCCCTGACTGTTTTCCACTACTGCCAATCACTTCCTTATAGCATTATAATTGTTGAAGGTCCGTTTGTGAGTGAGAACATATGGAACTCAATTCTTTGTTTCTGTGATAAATCACTGAGCATGATTGACTCCAAATCCATCCAAGTTGCTGCAAAGTCCATATATTTGTCCCTCTTTATGACTGCATAATATTCTATTGTGTATACCTACCACGTTTTTTTAATCCAATCCAGTTTCAATGGGCAACACAGTTGGTTCCATGTTTTTGCTATTGTGAATAGAGCTGCAACAAACATACGTGTGCAGGTATCTTTGTCATAGAATGATTTGAGTTCCTCTGGGTATATACCCAATAGGTGAATTTCTGGGTCACATGGAAGGTCAATTTCTAGTTCTTTCAGAAATCGCCACACTGTCTTCCAAAGAGGTTGCACTAGTCTGAATTCCCACCAGCAGTTTAGAAGCATTCCTTTTTCTCCACATCTTTGCCAGCATCTGTCGTTGTTTGTATTATTAATAATGGCCATTGTTATAGGGGTTAGGTGGTATCTTAATATGGTTTTGATTTGCATTTCTCTCATGATGAGTAGAGGCTGAGCACTTTTTCATGTGTTTGTTAGCTGCCCACATATCTTCTTTGGAGAAATGTCTATTCATGTCTTTTGCCCATTTCTTAAAGGGGCTGTTTGTTTTTTTCCTTTTGGTGTATTTGAGTTCTGTGTAAATCCTGGATGTTAGTCCTTTGTCAGATATATAGTTGACAAATATTTTTTCCCATTCTGTGGTCTGTCTCCCTGCTCTCTTTAATGGTTTCTTTGCTTTTCAGAAGCTTGTTATTTTTCATGAGGTCCCACTTGTCTATCTTATTTCTTAAGGTATTGGCCTTTAGGGTTCTGTATAGAAATTTATTGCCAGTTCCAATTTCCATATGGGTGTCTCCTGCGTTTTCTAAGATTCTTATAGTTTGAGGTTTTACATTTAGATCTTTGATCCATTTAGAGTTAATTTTTGTATATGGTGATAGGTAGGGGTCCTGTTTCAGTCTTCTGTATGCGGTCAGCCAGTTTTTCCAGCACCATTTACTGAATAGGTTTTCCTCTACTCAGTAGTTTTTGTTGGAGGCTTTGTCAAAGATGGGTTGGTTGAGAAATTGAGGCTTTGCTTCCAGAATCTCTATCCTGTTCCTGTGGTCTATGTGCCTGTTTTTAATACCAATACCAAGCTGTTTTGATTACTGTAGCTTTATAGTAGAGTTTGAAGTCTGGAAGTGTGATACCTCCTGCTTTGTTTCTCTTGCTAAGGATTGTTTTGGCTATTCATGGTTGTTTATGTTTCCATATGAAG
>NW_007245996.1:246497-290227 GCF_000164805.1 Carlito syrichta
GTATTGTCATTTCCAGATCTGAGAAGAATGATGTTGGTAACTTAATGGGTATTGCATTGAATCTGTAGATTGCTTTTGGTAGGATGGACATCTTAAAAATGTTGATTCTTCCTATCCATGAGCATGATATAGTTTTCCATTTGTTTGTGTCTTCTTTGATTTTTTTGAGCAGTGTTTTGTAATTCTCATTGTAAAGGTCTTTCACTTCTCTGGTTGGGAAGATGCTGAGGTATTTCATTTTTTTGGTGGCTATTGTGAATCAGATTGTGCTTTTTATTTGGGTCTCTGCCTGCTTGTTTTTGCTATATAGGAATGCAATTGACTTTTGCACATTTATTTTGTACCTTGAGATTTTGCCAAAGTCCTTTTTTTTTTTTTTGAGTTGGAGTCTCACTGTCACCCAGACTGGAGTGCAGTGGCCACTCCCGACCACCGCAGCCTCGACTTGCTGGGCTCCAGTGATTCTTCTGCCTCAGGCTTCCAAGTAGCTGGAACTACAGGCACACGCTACCACACCTGGCTCATTTTTTGATTTATCGTAGAGATGAGGTCTCGCCAAGTTGCCCAGGTGGGTCTCAAACCCGTGGGCTCAGGCAATCCACTCACCTCAGCCTCCCAAAGGTGCAGGATTACAGGCTGCATCATAGTCCTTTGTAAGTGTCAGCAGGTTTTTGACAGATTCTCTTGGATTTTCAAGGTATAGGATCATATCATCAACAAAGAGGGATAACTTGACTTCCTCTTTTCCTATTTGGATATGGATTTCCTTCTCTTGCCTAATTACCTTGGCTAGGACTTCCAACACAATACTGAACAAGACGGGTGAGAGTGAGCAGGATGGCAGATAGATTAATTAATTTCTTCATCAATAGATAGGTCTGGGAGGCAGGTAACCAACTTTTACTAGCAACAGTGCAACAGTTTTTAAAAAATTTTTGTTTTGCTTTTATTCATTTGTCTGATTGTTCATTGGTTAGGTAATCCATAAATAACTGTGTAATCAGAATGAAAATTTGGATGAGGGCAGTCTGAGGAATATCTATGAGTGTTTGGTCTGAAAACCTCTTCTACAATTCACCTTTTGACAACAAGAAGTGGTGGTTATGGACAGGTTATACATACAAATCACTTAGGTTTTTCTGACACCAGTTCTTAGCAGCTGCTTCTCTCTTTCACTAAAAGTCTCATCTGTTATTAATCTAATTTTTGTTTCGGTAATAAAAGCAATAGCTAAAAATCAGTAATACTGTGACTTTGAAATGTAAATAGGGTCATTAAGGATACTGAGGTCTCACTTGTCCAAGCATAATTATTACCAGTCCCCTTTTCACTCTGAAACATGTACATCATGGACAATGAATTGCTTGATCACTCTCACTGTATCACTATAGGGAACCCTAATGTTCATTGAGAACTCTGCTGAAAACATTGGTCTACCTCCCAGTACTTTAATTCAAATTTGTCCCCCCATGAGCGCCACATCATATAATCAGAAATAAAGTTCTATAGACATTTCCCTTACTAGAAAATGGACTATCCTCCTGCTATGTACACTTTCAGTTGGTGTCTTAGTACATTCCTGAGGCTATCACAAAATGTCCTAGACTGGGTCACTTATAAATAATAGAAATTTATTTTCTTGCTGTTCAGAGGCTTGAAAGTTTAAGATCAAGGGACCAGCAGATAGGACTTAGATATTTTATAAGCTTCCTAATCTCATGTATGAGAGATCTGTCCTTATAACTTAATCATCTCCAAAAGACCCTATCTTTTTCTTTTTTTTTTGTAGAAAGCAGGTTTTATTGAGGACAGAAAAACTTCTACCATGGGAGGGGACCCAAAGGGGTTGCCCCAGGGCACTACCTCTCAGTATCTCATTGTGGATTACATTTTAATATATTAGTTTTGGAAGAATACATACAAACTATAGTAGTTGAATACTCAAAAGTTATTACTGAACACCTTGATTCTAAGCCTTTATACAGTAAATAATTTTTAAAAGTCCAGGAATTCTACCAATCTGCTTCTCATCTATTCATGAGCATATTATCAATTTTTGGCCAATGCGATATAAGACAACTTTTGGTACTATCTTCCCCCCACCCTAATAAGGGAAGAAAGACTCATGTGATGATTTGCTTTCACTGCCCTGGTTTCTGTCCTGTTTCTAGCCTTTAAATGTAGTCTTGATTCCTGGAGCTATATACATCATCTTAGGACAATGAAGAGTTATAGGCACAAGAAACAAAAACTGATATCCTGAAGACGGTAGAGACGTCAATAAAAAGGGATCTTTAGAGTTATTCATTAGCTGCTTTTCCAACTGTGGAACTCTTTAATTCTACACTATTTGTTAATATAAAGTATAAATTAATTTCACATTTAAAAAACTAGGCCACTTGTATTTGGGTTTCTTGCTACTTATTATGAAAATAAAATAACTTCAAGCGTTTTAAGTGAATTAATCACCTAGAATATATCAGGGGTCTACACTATAGTTAGGTTTTTAGAAAAATAATTTAACAACTCCACTTGAAAGAAATACGTAGAAACCCCCAAATAATTATGATTCACTCTGTATCTTGTTTTATGTCTTTCATTCTAGGAGAAAGCTCTCTTTTTGTCTCTCCAGTTCTTTTCTTAATGCAGTTCTTACCGACCCAGAGCACAGGCACACTGGCAGAGAGGCACATTTGAGCTATGTACTATCAATTTTAGAAATGGATAGACTGGGAAGAGAAATTTAATTGGTCAAACTGAGACCCATAAGTAATCAGTAGAGAGTAAAGCAAAGAATACCTGGCTAAAGAAACAAATGTATTATAATTAGGCCAATTATCCTAGAAGTAGTTCATCAGCTTGTAGTGATAAAGGCCATTAATGAGCTTTGTCATTGACAGCATTACTTTCTAATCTTAATCCTTTTTAGGGTTATTAGTTTTAATGCTACTCGCACAGAGATAAGTTAATTTATACTAAAATTAAATTGAAAAATAGCAAGTAATGATTGCTATATTTGAGCCATAGTTTCTTTCTTGCTGACAGAACTTACCGAGGGCAGTGCAATAATTTCAAAACTTTTTGAGCAGGTCAAGATACAAAACAAGAGATAGTCACTCTTTAAAGAAAATAATTATAACTATCCTTGAGGACTGTCTCCTAGTTTACAGTCAATATCATTTAATGAAGTGGTTGGTGATTATTTTATTCACTTTTAGGTGTCAGCATTATTTCTTCCATTAAGAAAAATTCTTCAGAAAAGTCAACCTTTCAAAAAGATTCATGAACATAATTGCATGACTTAGGATATTAAGGCATAGTCCTCCCAATAACCATAGTTGAAAAAATTTGCTAGGGATTTGAAGTATTTTTAGAAACACATTTGTCTGATCCTCTACCTGATCCTCTAGGCATGGAGTTATTTATCCATCAACATTTATTAAGCCACTACTTTTTGTATAGCTTTAACAGTATCTGGATTTATAATACTGTGTGTAATATATGTAGCAATATCAGGTGACCTTATTCTCATTTTGTTGAGAAAGGTTTGGGATGTTTTACCACTAATTTGGTGTATGTGTGTGATTGTGTGTGTGTGTGTGTGTATGTGTGTGTGTGTGTGTGTGTGTGTGTGTGTACACTCTCTTTTCTAATATAGATGAAGAAATTCTTGTTTTCAAGTTCTAATATACTAATGCCATATTTCACAAATGAATGTTAAAAATCTATCAAATTATTTTTCATATCTGTGGAGATGATCATATGCCTTTTCTCTTTGTTAGAAAGTATAATGGTTGATTTTAACACCTTTATGAAGATATAGTTTATAAACAATGCAGCACAGTTAAAATACACAATTTGATAAAATTTAATGTGAGTGAACGCACATGAGATCATCATTATAATCACAATGATGAATATATCTATCACCCTCAAAAGTTTATTTGCAGCTCTTTGTTATTCTTCTTTTTCCCTGTTGCGAGAAATGACATAGTGGATGATTTTAACACATATCTCTCAGTACTCATAAATAAGTGCAAAACAAGTCACATACTAGATTTGTGCAACATAATTTATATGTCAGTTGACATACAAATTACCAAAGCTAAAAAGTGAAGAATATATGCATTTTAAGCACATATAATGCATTGACAAAATTAGCAATATACTATACCATAAAACAAGTTTCAATAGTCTTCACATGACTGAAATTATACTGTGTGAGATATTCCCTCATAAAAATAGAGCAAAGCTAAAAATTTTTCACAAAAAACATACTCAGAAATAACTGGAAATTTAGCAATACAATTCTAAAAACTGAATAGATAAAAGATTAACTAACAATAGATATTAGATAATATTTTGGACAATGAATTTAGTAACCAAAAATACTATATACGAAAAGATAAGTGAATTAAAAACAAATACAGAAGCTTGTCATTAACTGCAAAGACATTTTTTTTTTACATAGACAGTAAAAAGTCCTAAGATATGCTGTTATAATGAATAACTGAATTTAACAACTTTATGGGATACAATGCTATTGCACAATTACCAATTATATTATAATGAAATAAAGATTATGAAATAAGTTTAGAAAACATAATTTAGCATAGCATAAAACTTATTTAATATGTAGAAGTAAATCTAAAATAATATACATAAGAACCCTACAAGCAACACACCATTTTATTGAGAGAAACTAAATATTTAAGCTAATAGTAAACTAAGAGTAAAATCCAAAATATTCACTATTGTGGAGATGCCAGTGATCCTCAAATTGATTTATGAGGAAACCTATATTGGCCATATATTGCCAAAATAATGCCAAAAATTCCCCAAAATATAGTGACATAAAATAGCTATCACCTGTAAAGCTCATTATTCTATGGATTGGCCTGTGGGTTAGGTGGATACTGTTTATCTTAACTAGGTTCCAACAAGCTTCTACATTCAGACATCTCTGCTTCTGGAGGTTGGCTGACTATTTGCTAGAGCACGCTGGCTCTGCTATTATGCTTGTATGACAGGAACTGATTTATGAGTCAGAGTGGAAGCATGCAATATCTCTTGAGGCTTAGACTTGGATTAGCACAGCATCACTTAGGTGACTGCTACAGTGTTACCTCTACTACATCTTATTGGCTATGTAAGTGGTGAAGCCAAGCCAGATTTTAGGGGAATAGAAACAAACTATATTTCTTTTTTAAAAATAAGTTATTTTAAATATGAGGGATACAATTCAGGGTTAGGAATCCAAATGTTCATTATGCAGATAACCTTGTTCATGAGGTGTGCCCCTCCCCTTCCTTGGCAATTTCCCATTACTGCCAATCCCATCCTCACCTTCCTCTGGCAGTTTCCCACTACTGTTAATTCTTTTCTTGTAGTATTATGATAGTTGTTCAAGGTCCACTTATGAGTGAGAACATGTGATACTTGGTTCTTTGCTTCTGTGATAAATCACTCAGTATTATAGCCTGTGAGTCCATCCAAGTTGTTACAAAGTTCATAATTTTGTCCTTTTTATGACTGCATAATATTCCATCATGCATATGTACCACATTTTTAAAAATTCAGTCTTCTTTTGATGGGCAGTATGGTTGGTTTCATGTTTTTGCTATTGTGAATAATGCTGCAATAAACATGCATGTGCAAGTATCTTTTTCACAGAATGATTTGAGTTCCTCTGGGTATATTTCCAGTAGGGGGATTGTGGGGTCATATGGGAGGTCCATTTTTAGGTCTTTTAGGAATAGCCACACTGTTTTCCACAGAGGCTGTACTTGTTTACGCTCCCACCAACAGTGCAGAAGTGTTCCCCTTTCCTCTCTAGCATCTGGTGTTTTTTGAGTTATTGATGATGCCCATCTTGGAGTTAGGTGGTATCTCAGTGTGGTTTTAATTTGCATTTCTTTGATGACTAGTAAGACTGAGCATTTTTTCATGTATATGTTGGCTGCTTGTATGTCTTCTTTTGAGAAGTGTCTATTCATATCTTTTGCCCACTTCGTAATGGTTTTTCTTTCTTTCTTTTTTTTCTTTTTGGCATGTTTGAGATGCTTATAGATCTCACAGACTGGGAAAACATAACATCTAGGAACAAACTTTATTTCTTGATGATATTAACTACAAAACTACAAAGTCATATTGCACGGGGTGAATTTAGAGAGGTGGCTAATTACAACCAAAATAGTCAATCTATCACAAAACTTAATCAAAGTACCAGAAGTTTTTTAAATGTAAATTGACGCCCTCATCATAATAGTGACAGGGATGCATAAATATGGAAAAATCAATTGAGCTATACCCTAACTAACACGCATATTTTACTGTGAATGAACAATAGCTCAAAACACTCACAAGCAAACATGTGCTTGACTAAGAAGGCTAGGGGCAATCCCTTCAGATCCCCTCCCACTGTGGGAACTTTTCTGTCCTCTCACTAAATCCTGCTTTCTAAAAAAAAAAAAAAGAAAAAAAAAGAAAGAAAAAAAGAAATCTATTGATGCATCTAAAGAGGCAGTCTTGAAGATGAACTAGGTTGGGAGACTTATTATACTTTATATTAAGACATAATCAATTTATAGTAATTAAGACAGTATAATGTTTTTTGAAGAACAGAGAAACTGACAAATGAGATAATAGACTCACACGTACATGTAGAAAAAGATATACTTTTCACCAACTTGTATTGAAGCATTTGCAACTGTACATAGGGAAATAATGGTAACATACCTTGCTCACAGCTCCATATAAGATTCATTTCTGGTGAATTTTTAATCTAAATGTAAAAAATGTAAAAAATACATATATATGAAAAATGCTCAGTCTCACTAATCAGAGAAACACAAATCAAAACTACCATGAGATATCAACTACCTCCAGTAAGGATGGCCATCATTAATAAATAAAAAAAAACAGATGCTGACGCAGGTGCAGAGAAAAGGGAATGCTTCTACACTGTTGGTGGGAGTGCAATCTAGTTGATCCTCTATGGAAAGCAGTGTGGTGACACCTAAAAGAACTAAAAGCCGACCTTCTATATGATCTGGGAATATATCTAGAGGAACATAAATAGTTCTACCAAAAAGATACCTGCCCTCGCATGTTTATAGCCACACTCTTCACAAAACAAAAACATGGAACCAACCCTTATGCCCTTCAAAAGTGGACTAGATAAAGAAAAAATGGTACATACACATGATAGAGTACTACACAACCATAAAGAAGAGCAAAATAATGGACTTCGCAGCAAGTTGGGTGGAGTTGGAGACCATCATACTAAGTGAACTATCACAGAAATCAATAACTGAATACCACATATTCATAAGTGGGCCCTGAACATTAATCACGTTAGTACAAGAGAGGGATCGGTTGTTCCTGGGCACTGCTAGTGGAGGGAGTAGGGGCATGTAACAACACAAAGGGTTCCTGGTTCCTTACCAGGGGAAGTGAGGACCAGTTGGAAGCTCAGGCTTCACCTGCATGCATCCTACATGTGTAGTTAATCCTTACTTGTACTCCACATCTCTATAATAAAATACAATTTTTAAAAAAGAACGATAATGAAACAACAAAACTTCAAGGAGTTAACATTAAAGAATTTACCCATAATCATGAGATAGGAAAAGTTAAACTAGACTCAACTATCACTAACTATGAAAAAAAAAAACTATTTACAAAGTGAACTAAATTATAACTGGAAACTTGTGTTTATCAAATAAAGAAGTAAAAAGTCTTGTTTTAGATTAGGAGAAGATATTTGCAACATACATAAACATTAAAGGAGTCATATTCAGTACATTTTTAAAAGCCTATGAATCAACAAGAATATATATAAAAACTAATGAAAAGCTCAGCACAAAAAATGGAATATCCTCAAATGGCCAGTAAATATATAAAAATGTGCTCAATATCATTAGAAATCAATGAATTGCAAGAATTCTAGGTAGGATGTGGAAACTCATGGCAGGGTACCACAGTTATTACAACTAAGAAAAAACATCGAAGTACATTATAAATGTAATAGTTTAAAGACATCATTGAACTGTGTAAGCAATAAGAATTAGAAATTAAAACTTCAGAGAAAAGAAAATCTCTCTGAGGCAAGATAAAAATCTCCAATTTAAGAAAAAAATACTTCCTTGGGGTAATTTCTTGTTTCTGGATTCAAGTTAGGGATACAGCTTGCTCAGGCAGAAAACTTCTAATACGAGTTAAAGAAACAAACAAACAATTTAAAAGTTATTATTGTTAGCACGAAAAATAAGTTTTTTTATGGTTATTTAATTTTTGAGTGAGGATCTCTCTCGCCCAGGCTGGAGTGCAGAGGCATGATCACGGCCATCACAGCTCAGGGCTGTCATGACCTCCTTTCATCTCAGCATCACAAATAGCTAGGACTACAGGTATGTGCCACCATGCCCAGCTAATTTTGCAATTTTTTCATAGATAAGAGGTTTTTCTATGTTGCACAGGCTGATCTCGAACTCCTGGGCTCAAACAATCCTCCCACCTCAGCCTCCCAAATTGCTGAGATTACAGGTGTGAGCCACTACGCCTGGCACAAATAAGAATTTTGAGGGCACACAGGTCTTGGTCAGTTTTTTCCATGGGACATTTACTGGGATCTGTTGCTGCCACAGAAGCTTAGAGATTTCAGCCAAAACTTCTGTAAGTCAGAGTATAATCTCCTCTGGTCTGTGAATTTTAGAAAGCAAAGATCTATGAATCTTCGGAAGTCTGAGGCCTGCATCGAACACAATTCCTGTTTTACCCCAAGACATTTTTATATTTTAAGGCATCTTGGATTAGAAGACGAGGAACCTGAACTGAGCTGGAAACTGAATGGCAGAGCATCGTCTCCTAAAGTTTTTATTCCCCTCAAGACTGAAGTCACTGAGACTTACTAGGCTCTGTATCATAATCTCAGGTAGGCTAATCCAAGGATTGGGCAAAGAGAAAATATAATTTAACTAAGGATCAAAAGAAAGGGCTGACACTATACACAGGCCAGAAATGATCCAGATATTGAAAATAACAGATAATGAATTTTTTAAAGAATATATGATCATTAGGTTTAAGGAATCAGAGAAAAAGGTAGATAGCATAGATGAATTTAAATAAAGCACTGGAGTTTATATTAAAGAATCCAACTGGTATTCTGAAAATGAAAAATACAATATCCAAATTAAGAAATACGCATTGAAAAAAAGATTAGTCACAGCAGGTGGCAGGAATAGAAAGACTGAAGACAATAGTTAAATAAGAAAATGTGCAAACAGAAACTGAGGCAGAGGAAAACATGTAGAGACAGATAAGAATTTAAGAGACATGGGCAAGTGTCAAGTTCTAACGAAGATCTTAGCATATGTTAGTACATAATTGAGCTACTTCCTTGCTTATATGTTTTGGATTGTGTGCATTTAAAATCTAACTTATTTTTTAACGCCAAAAAACACTAATTTGCAAACAACTGTTTAGATTTATCCATATATTTACTACTTCCTTTGCTTTACAATGCTTCTTTCATCTCATGTACATTTTAGATAGTCTATCAATAAAAGTCTTAAACAGCAAAAATTTTTTAAAAAATCATCACCTTACCCCATAATCAAAGGTTAAATATATTTCTAGTATTGCAATTATTTTCTTTCAGTATTTTGATAATATTGTTAAACTGATTTCTGTCTTCTTTTGACGCTTTTGAGAAGTTAGCTCTGTTTATTGTTTGCATTCTTGTAATTTTTTTCCTCTGGTTAGTTATATTTTCTGTTACTTTGGTACTCTATGCTTTAATTATGACATGTTGGTATAGAATCATTTTATTGTTTTAGTCTAGTTTATATTATTTTCAAATTTTGAGTATGTACAGTTATTTAGTCATTCTGAATCTGGTAATATATTTTTTCATAAGTTTTGGAAAATTGTTAGTAATCTTTTGTAATATGAACCCTTCTAATTTGAAATTTCCTCCTTAGAACTACATTTGTCCCTATTTTACAACTTTTCACACATGTGTAGCTTAGTATTTTTAATATTTTTTTCATGTCTATATATCTGGAGTCTGCTGATTCTGAGATATGTAATTACTTTATTATTTTTCTTTTTCTCTGTGCCTAATCCCCTATTTAAATTGTTCATTGATTTTCCAATTACATATAACTATATATTATGTGCATAACATTAAAATTAAAATGACATATATACAGATATAATTTTTAGAAAATGCATTGTTATTTTACATATATGTCTGTTAATAGTTACTTATGCCTTCCTTATACATATCATATAGTCCTTAAATGTCATAAAATATACTTAAATGAAATATTCTCTACCTAGTAAATTAAGAATTTGCTGTCAAGTATTTGATATGTATGTTTTTCTTCATAATCTCTCTTCATAGTGGTTTGTTTCCATGTTATTAAATATTTTTAATTTACTCCTTTGTTGTTTTTGCTATTGTGAAATCACTCTTATTTAAATCTCATCTGTGAAAACTTTTTCAATCATGGTGCTAAATTATGTTTCCCTTCTACTCTTAAACTAATTTTCATTTTTGAGAAGAATTTAATCACACAATATTTAAATTTGTTCCCTGACCTATATAGAATAATGCTTCTGTTTAGCAATTCTCAAAGTCATTGTGTACGTGTTTGTGTATATATGTGTATGCATATATATGAGGAGGACAAAAAAACCTGAAATTTATTTATAAAAAATTGTGTATTTATTCTTACATGCTTAAACTTCAATCACCTTTGAAGTACTCTCTGTTTGATGTAATACACCAACTGAGATGCTTTTTCCACTGCTCAGAACAGTTTTTGAACTCATCAATTTTGATGCCTTTTAGTGCTTCTTTCATTTTTTGTTTCGCCTCTTTCACATTGGCAAAATGTTTCCCCTTGAGGACTTTTTCATTCAGGGAAACAGAAAAAAAGTTGCTGGGAGCATGGGACATAGGGGTCATGCCATTTTTTTAGTCAAAAACTGCCGAACAGTCATTGAGGTGTGGGCAAGTGCATTCGTAAATCATCAATCATGAAACGAGCAAACTTGTTGAAAGAGTCTCAAAAAAAAAATGTACTGAAGCCAAACACAGCCTTATACAACAACTAGATGGTACACTGATGCTAATGGGTTCCTAGAACTCTTAACTAGGGGAGAGCCTATACAAGAATCCTGCCCTCTATAAAACAATTTCATGTTTGTTTTTTGAGGAATCCCCTCTTGTACACACACATGCAACATATACACACAATTTTACACATATATTTGTTCCTTACTTTATCTTTCACCCATAGCCAAAGGTAAGATAGTCAGCTACCTTGTCCATCTCTCTCTGTGTTATATTTCCTTCAGCTCACCAATGGCGTTGGCTTTCATAAATGCTAATATTGAGGTCTGTATCAAACCACTGACATTGCAAGGGTCCCAGGCTTTGTCTCCAGTCTATGACAGAAGGACAGACTTAAGAATTCAACTCTAGGCCATCAGAGAACATCAGATACTCCTGGATATATGCCATAATTAGTCCTCAGCACTGTTCTAAATTGCTTTTTTTCTCCATCTTTATCTTCTGAAAATTATCTTATTTCACACTACATCTTCCATTTTATGCAGGATTTTTTATGTATCCTGTATCAAGAAAATTTCTCTGGTCATCTAGGCCACCATGTTATTAGATCTGAAAATCCAGTTTTGTTGCTTTAAAAGTCATAGCTGTCAAAAACAGAAATCTAACATATAATTTAAAAATACAGAAAAAAAACACTGCACAATAACTTCTATTTTTGAGTTCCACACTCTCCCTTCACACAAACATAAACTATAGTTTAAATGAGTACTTAATTATACACTGGTAAAGCTGCTAGCAAACTTGGCAGACGTTCTACTTTTAGAAGCACTCTACATAGATTTATATATCACATTTTACATAATGAAGACTTCTTTCCCACCTCTTACCAAAAGCAAAGTAATAATAATGATAATAATAAGTTTCTTAAAAGAAGGATGGGGATAGATTAAGAATATTTAGTGATCTGCGACAAGGAACAAGTAAAGAGTGTTGCAAGTTAAAGGGTGGAGAGTAAACATTTTCTAATACAAGGTAAAAGACTTAAAATTTTTCAGTCCTAATGAAATCATGAGTACATGGTGGTTAAAGAACCATCCCAGTTTCCCTACATGGTTGAGGAGAATGCACCAAATCTAAACCTATGGCTCAACTGAACAGCCCTTTCTCCTGACTTGTACCCATGTGGGATTTCACGTATAGCTGTGCTCAACTTCCCAATCTTGAAATTAAGATACAATTTTAGACCACTGTTTGAGAAATTGTCTGAGCACTTGGGTAATGTTTCCTATTTTTCCTGTGGTTTAAAATGAAATTGTCAGAAAAGTAGAACTTCATGCTCTTACCCTAGTTTCTATTTGTTTTGTCAGTTGTTTGTTTGTTTGTTTGTTTGTTTCTGAGAATTCTAACTTGTTCAAGAAAGCCTCATTGTTTTTTCATCAACCTGTGTGTCTATTTAATTCTGCCTAAATGCTTATATATGAGGCAAGATGACTTCTCTACAAAGTTGTCTTTTATGCAATGCATAGGCAACATGAAGAATGTTTCCCTTCCAACAGGTAATTACTGCAAAGTGACTTTATGACAATTCTGTGTAGCCCTTAAAAAGACTGAGAGCTTTATGGTTTCTTGGAGACTTGAGCCACCATGTAATAAGACACCATGTGTCTTATTGCCCTGCTGCAGAGATGATATGGAAAATCCCTAAACCTCCAAACGGCAGGGAGGGAGTCTACCTAACCATTAGAGACAATAGCCATATGTTTGAAGTCAACTTGTACCCTCCAGAGAAACCCAACTGTGAACTAAACAGCACTGAATGATCCCAATGGGATCCATATGGAGCAGAAGAATTGTTCATCTAAACCTTGCCCAAAGTCCTGACCCATAAAACCATGCGACTTAATAAAATTGTTATGTGGAAGTAGTGTGTTTTACAGCAATAAATCAGTGGACAATATGTTTAGCAGAACTTATTTCATTTGTAAATAATTGGTAAATATTATTATCTTGGATATAGAATTTCAGCAACTACGTTGTTCAGGAAAGAACTAGAAATTGGAGCTAGATTACAACATTTGGAGAAGGCTAGCTCATGGGATGAGCAGAATTCAAGCCAAACAGCAAAGATGCTGACTTAAATGATATGATGATGATTAATCACATATACTTGGTTCTTTTTTTTTTTTTTTTTTTTTGAGTTGGAGTCTCACTCTGTCGCCCAGACTGGAGTGCAGTGGCTGCTCCCGGCCACAGCAGCCTCGCCTGCTGGGCTGCGGCGATCCTTCCGCCTCAGCCTTCCGAGTAGCTGGAATTACAGGCATGCACTACCACGCCCGGCTGATTTTTTGATTTATAGTAGAGATGAGGTCTTACTGCCCAGGCGGGTCTCGAACTTGTGGGCTCAGGCAATCCACTCAAAGCCAACAATTATTACTGGGAAAATCAACTCGCAGAATCAATGTCTCCAAAATGAAATTCATCCTGGTTGCTGATAGAAGTGGGTAATGTATATGCAGGTAAAATCCATGCGGGAACCCCCTTTCAATGTAACTTCAGTTCTGATTATGTTATCAAGTAGAGATTTGTAACCAAGGAGCTTCATTTGAGAGATGATTGACTTGGGAATTGCCATGCTCTGTTTAATAATATTAGTTGCTATTATTAGCTCTCAGTTATTACAAGAGGGACAAGATGTGGGGACATCTGTACAATTAATAGGTCAAAAAATACTGTACCACTTATTAAGCTATTTTCACTCAATTCAAAATTCACCCATTCTCCAGAGTTATCTCTGTGATGCTGAGGCTAAAATCTACAAACAATTTCCTCAGTTGGTTTCCTGCTACTCTATACCAGTAGGGGTATTAGGTGAAAGAGGAAGAGATTAGTTCCTTCTTGGTTGACTTTATGGCGCCTTTAACGAGCAGATGAACAAACAGTTCTTCAACTTGGCAGTAGTAGTTGGTTCAAGCAGCAGTTGAACCCAACTTCAACTTTTCAGTCCTCGAAAATTTATCTTCTCAGAGATACCAGCACAAGTCAGAGTTGCCTTCTACCTTTCTCTTTCTCTCTCATCACAGTGTTTTCTTCATTTTTTTTTCTTTCCACTTTTCGGTACCTGTTTAACTTTCTTGTTCCTGGACTATACTAACTGTTATATAAAACACCACTGTAGCTAGTTCTCACCAATATAATAGCAGAGGTGTATAGTTAAGGTTGTGTGTACCTTCTCTTTTAGTTTCTCCAATCTACTAGCTAAATTATACAAGGGTGATATTAACACCACATGTAGGATATGATAGAACCATAGCATGGAAGGAGCTTAGCCCCAGAATTTCTCTGTAGAGCAGACACCCTCACCTTCCTCTGTTTCCCACTATTGGATTCTGGTGAATGAAGATACACACACACACACACACACACACACACACACACACACCCTAACTTTAATTGTTTATAGCTACTGAGATTCTGTATTGTTTGTTTCAGTAACCAGCATAGTTCTTCCTTATTAATACCTAAATAAATACATAAAATAATATTAATGCATTAGTCAATTGATATTTATTAATTACAATTATATAATTATATATAATTATTTATAGCTACATTATAATTACTTATAAATTAGTATCTTAATGAAATTTTAAAAATTATTTATTTAGTTAAAATATATGGGGTACAATTCAGGATTAGGTGTACAAATGGTCATTGTATAGGTAAAGTTTAGGCCCGACTTTGCTCCCCACTTTGCTTTAGCTTGAGATCAGTTACCTTTGTTGATGAATTGTGCCCCTCTCCTCCCTTCCCCTGGCAGTGTACCACTACTGCCAATCCCTTTCTTCTAGTATTATGATTACTGTTCACAGTCCACTTATGAGTGAGAACATGTGGTACTCAGTTCTTTGTTTCTGTGATAGATGACTATTATAGACACTAAATCCATCCAAGTTGCTACATAATTTGATACTAGAATTGAAGAACCATTGCAAAAAAACAAAAAACAAAAAACGTTTTAATGTGCAACATTGGCCCAGTGACCGAAAGGAGACTGACAACACATAAAACAAGATGGATAGCTCTTGATCCCTGTCATTCACATGCAAAGTATTAGGTAAATAGTTTTACCTGCAATAACTTGGAAGACAAATTGTTACTGAACTGGAGAAAAGAGGTTGGGAAAGATCATTTTAATATGTGTGGGTTGATACAGGATCTGTTTGACGATATATAAGAAGGAGACAAAAAAGTTTAGAAACAGAAATGCGATAATAAAGAAAAAACAGATATTTGGGACTTGAAGTACCTAAATAGTAGGTGATATAATTTTAAGTATTGTTTTACTGACAAAAACTAGTTGATATCTTTTATTTCAATAAAATGATCAAGTTTGGAATGTGCTCTTTTCAGGTCTCATCTTCTCAAGGTAGCTTAAATGAGAAAGGAAGCAGGGAAATAAAGACTACCTAAGAATTCTTTCAGAAAAGAACTTTTGACATGGTTACTCACACACAAACTGGCTAGAAGTAAATAAATCTGAAACCTAATAAGGTTTTGAGGTTATTAAGTTGCCAAAGAACAATAGTTTCCTCTAAATATTCTGGAGTTGTTTCTTTCTTTCTTTTTTTTTCTTCAAATCTTAAAATAGACTTCAGGAGGAAGTGCACTACAAAAGATACATACGTGCTAAAAAAAGACCCCAGTACCAATTTCTGATATGTCTGGGAAAACAATAAATGTAAAATAACATCTTGAAAGTTTATTGTCTTTTACCTAAAATCTCCCAGCTTTTGCTCTTTAAGAAAGAGATTCCTTAAATGTCAACTCGGTCAAGTCAATTGTATTGTTCAAGTATATTATTTATTTACTGAATCGTTTGTCCAACTATTCTACTAATTATAGAAGAAAAGGAATTAACACCAATACCTTAATTGTGAATTTTTCATTTCTTGAGGTCTTCCTTTGATCGTTTTTACTTTATGTATATTGAGTCTTTCCTATTAGATAATATAAACATTTAAGATTATTATATATTTCTGGTGAACTGCACCTTTTTATCACTATAGAATGCCTCACTTTATTCTGGACTATAGTTTTTATTCTAAAATTAACTTTGTTTTCTTATTGCTATAGTCTGCTTGCCATATCTTTTTCTATTTTTTTTTTTCAACTTAGCAGATAGACAGCATGGAGTTCAGTCTCTACTTCTTTTTTAAAATGTGGTTTGAAGTTGTCTGCCTTTTAATCATAAAGTTTAGACCATTTATACTTGAAATTACTGAAACTTTGGAATATATATTCCTCATCTTGGTGTTTGATATCTGTTAGCACCATCCATGCTCTGTTTTTCTTCCTCTTTCCCATCTTTTTTTGTTTTCAAATAAAATGCTCAACTTATTTGTTTTCATACATATATAATATATATATATGTAATAGTAGGATTTAATCTTTCACTTCATTTTATCATTAATGTTCTCTCATTAAACACATTTCCTCCAGTTTTATGTCAAAGGCATCAGTTTATCCATCCTGTTGATGGGATGTATCAGAGAGAAGAAATCACTGGTACGCTATTAGGCATCCTCATTTACATCCATAAAACTAGGGGTTAATCCTATACATTGTCAATGTGAGTGTCTCATTTTATTCACTATAATACCAAGAAATGTATTGCTTACTTTCAATCTTAGTCAAGTGTTGCCGTACAACTACTAAATTCCCTTGATAGTTCAGTCTAGTATTTCTGTTAGTGTATAAAATTCAGTTAGCCTGGCATAGCTTAGACTTCCTGAGAATTTATTCCCTCTTTCTATATATTTTTCCCAAGGATTATTTTATCTTTTTTTCCATTACTTCAGTGATCATATGCTGATTGCTGTCGAAAGTATATAACTCAGTCCCAGACCTCCCTTCTGAACTCCACTCATATTTCAAAGGCCTCCTAGACAACTCACTTGGATGAATGTAGCCACCACACACACAGTGTATTCAAATAAGAGCTAATTATCTTTCCTTTAAACCTGCTCCTCAAATCCCTTATTTCAATTAATGGATTTGTCATTCACCTAGTGTCCTCGGGTATTAAAGTTATAGTTATGTGGCTTTTATTGTTTTCATACTTGTATACTTAGCTGATATTTAATTACTGTTTATGTTATGATTCTGATAATTCTCTTGCCTTTGTTTCCTTCTCACCATTTCCATAGACCACACCAGTGTGAGATCGACTGCCATACACCGACAATAATATTAAACATATCCGATCACCAGTATACATTGTAGTGATTGCCAATATTCCTCCTCCCACTGAAGTTTCAGAATGAATAAGAGTCATAACACTATGGAGAAAATCTGGAATTTACTCTTAATTTTTATCTTAACTATGTCAATATTTTAAAATTAAATTCCACTGTATCTCTGGCTCTTTATTATTTTAACAATTTTTTAGATGAACCCTTGTAGATGAATCAATGTATAAGTGTGCTTTTGCATCAAATTTAAGAACATGTATTCTACACTAAAAGTCAGCAAATTATGGCTTAGGCACCGTTTCAGGCATTGAGAATATGGTGAACAAATGAAGTAAAACTCTCTCCATAGTCATTGGGGCATATATTTGAATAAAGGGGAGCGTTGCTCATTCAAGCATACCAGTAAGTAATCAATGAGACAATTTCAGAATGTGTTTATACTGTGAACAAAATTAAGCGGATGAAATGATAAAAGTGATTGTATGGGGGCAACACTGTTTGGTTGTATGTTTAAAATGCCTCTGTGAGAAGATAGCATTGAACTGAGAAAAAACAAGGCATGCAAAGTCCTCAGGGTGGAAAAGGATCTTGACCTGCCCTAAAAGACATAAGGAAGACCTGTGTAATTGTGGCAAAGTAAGTACTGTGAAGAGATGAGACTTCTGATCAATGATAAACTGTATTCTTTCATTTCCACTTTGTCTTATAGAAGAAAGTGGTATTGATTAAAGGTTGCTTACTATTCTTTTGTGTATTAATGATTTATGTTGGTTGCAGTGCTAGCATAAATGATTTTTACATCAATGCTGAAAAAATTAAGAACTTATGATTAAAATGAAAAAAAAGGGCAAGATTTATGTCCCATCGAGATGCCAGGTTGAAATATTGCTTCTTAGTAATCTCCACCTCTGTCACACCATTTAAGTTGGCAGAGTGAAACCAGATCTTGAAACACCCTGCACGCAGTGATGCAAACAAGTATAAAACAAAACAAACCCCCAAACTCAGACTACCAGTGATCGAGCATTGAAAAGGACTGTTGACTTGAACATGGGAAAAAATAAATTCTATGAATATAAGCAACTTTCTTTTGATAATTTTATGGGGAAAAAGTGTTGGGTGAAGGTAGATAGTGGGGGGCGGGTTGTTGAGAAGAGGAAGATGGATGAACAAAACACTGAAAATTCTCATTAAGAACCAATAGCTTCTTGGGTGCTTGTTTTGGCAACACATATACTAAAACTGGAAAGATATAGAAAGATTAGCACAGTCCAGGTGCAAGTTGTCACACAAATTTATGAAACATTCTTTAAATAGGAAAGAACGGGAATAGACACACTATCCTAAAGAAAATATACAAATAACCTACAAGCATATGAAAAGATACTCAACATTGCTAATCATTATGGAAATGCAAATCAAACCCATAATGAGGATAACCTCACATGCATTAGAGTAGCTCAAAAAAAAAAATCAACAAAGGAGCAAAACCTCCAGAAAATGATAACTATTGATGCTAATGTGGAGAAACTGTAACACTGTGCCCTGTTGGTGAGAATAGAATGTGGCACAGCCATTATGGAAGATAGTATGTGGTTCCTCAAAAAATTAAAGACAGATCCTACACAGATTCAGCAATCCCACTTCTGGGGTTATGTATCCAAAAGAATTCAAAGAAGGAGCTGTACAAAGTATCTGTACTCCCGAGTTCATAGCAGTACTATTCAAAGTAGCCAAGAAGTGTTAGCAGTTCCAGGAATAAAGAAAATTTGGCATAGATGTATGGTGGAATATTAAAAAGGAAGGATATTTTGACACATCCTTCAACATGGGTGAACCTTGAGGACATTTTGCCAAATGAAATAATTCAGTCACTAAGAGACACATGCTATATGATTTAAGTGATATGAAGTATCTAGAATGGTCAGAGTCATTGATACATAAAACAAAATGATGGTGGTCATGGGCTGGGAGGAGAGGAAAATGGAAAGTTGTTGTTTAGTGAATATAACATTTCAGCTTTGCAAGATGAAAAAATTTTGAACATTGTACAATAATGTTAATATACATTATTAACATTATTATATACAGCACTGTACACTTATAAATGATTACAATGGTAAATTTTATGTTATCTGTTTTTTTAATGAAAATGCAAGTGTATGGAAACTACACATCTCTATGAAAAATGAAACATTGAGAGAAAAGAGACAGTGTCAACAGAGCAGAGTCTAACACATTGCAGATCAAGTAGAAAAACTAGGTATTTTTTACTTGTTAAGACCACATAAAAATGTCATGCCGATTTAAAGGATTTATTGCTCCTTAGGTGGGATAAAAAGATGAAAAACATTGAAAATCTTGCCCTCTGCAACTACTTGGATTGAAAGACTAATTAAAAAAATGTTTTCCCTGACTTTTAAGAAAGGGCAAATCCTAAATACTCTTACACAGATTTGTGTCTTCCCCTTTCAAGTTTGTTGAGAGATGGCAGCTTGAAATGAGCAAAAAGCAATAACACAGCAATTTATGATTTGACTCTGCTTTATGGTTTAAGGGCAAGTTCACTGCTGTTCTTATTTAATACGGTGTTATTAGTCCCACTTTAAAGATAAGCACATTGAGGGTCAAGAGATTGAAGAAATTGTGGTAAGAATGACAAGCAGAGAAAATGAATACTTGCATATTCCTGTCAGAGTCTAAAATCTGAGTACTTGATATTATAGGGTGTCTTTATGGATTTTTTCTATACATTTCATTAGAACAAATCTTCTCTAGGAAACGACACATTCTAGGGAAATCAGAGAATAAAATACGCCAATTCATGGGAAACTGCTATCTATAAATTCAGTTAAACTATTTCTTTTCCACATGGCCCACTCAGAGAGTTCTTTTTTACTGCTTTCCTCAGTATTGGCTATCGTCAAAGTCTTCATAAATGGCTGTGCTGCAGTAGACAGAGAGTCTGCCTTAAATTTATGAGAAGTCCCGGATTCATTACCTAGCTCTGCACTTGCCAAGTATATTAGTGTGGGCAAGACACAATCACTACAATTGAGTTTTCTCATCTGTAAAATGACTTTCTGTACATCATAAGGTTGTTGCAAACAGTAAAATGAAGTCACATAGGTGCCAGCACTCTGAACAATAAAACACCATACTAACGTAGGCTATAATTGTCATACTAGGTCCCCATAAATCTGAGAGTAAGGACCTTAACCAAGAATCAGGGAACTCAGAGAACATTGCTTTTAGCCATTGAGAAAATAGAGTCATTCAATGTGTTGTCTCCTAAAGTAAACCATTCAGATATTAAAATATGAGGATATTCCTTTAGTAAATAGTGAGGAAATGTGAGGGTCTTCTACTCCAGAATATTCAGTTTCCTAGGTGGTCATTTCTTATAGAGAAATATTTCTTTCTTTAATTACAAGAAAAAATAAATTAAGATAATAGAGTTTCATAGTTGTATCTATACATATTTTATTTATCTATAACAATTAAATAATGAAAACCCCTGATGTTGAAAAATTTGGTATCACTTAATGTTGGAAGATCAGGGGCCAATCAGGATTATAATCATTTCTACAGATTTCTTTTGTTGCTGTGTCAATCACTCTGTCACCCAGGCTGGAGTGCAGTGGCATTATCACGGCTCACTAAAACCTCAAACTCCTGGGCTCAAGTGATCCCCCTGCCTTAGTCTCCCAAGTAGCTGGGACTACAGGCACAAACTACCATCCTTTTTTTTTTTTTTTTTTGTAAAGAGGAAGCCTTATTATGTTGCCTAGGCTGATCTGTAGGTGACTTTGATCAAGCTCTTACATAGTTATATTTATTTATTTAATTTGTCAAAATATGGAATAATTTGCTCCTGTCTTAGTCTGGTTTCTTCAAAGACAGTGCCTGAGACATGGATTTGGTGCTGTTAGTTTAAACAAGAAGCAATCACAGGAAACAAAGTGAGTGAGATAATGGAACCCATGCAGGAAAAAAAGATAAAAGATGCATCCCTGAGCTGGTTTCTGTGGTGGATTGCTAACGCTCAGTTCCCCTGGGCATTGTTCAAGGAATCATGCAGAACCCATCTTAGGATGATTTTCCAACAAAAGGAAAGCTTATGTATCTATCCACTGATTCCTGTTCCCCATTGGTTCCTCCCAATTTGCATCTGCATGTAGTCAGAGTGACTTTCTAAAGCTTCAGGGGCAGTCAAAAAGGCAGGAAAGCAGAAAGACATCATAGCATGTATGTATCAGGAGGGGCTGGCAGCGTGTATGAGAACAGATGCGCCGATTGTATGGTACAAACACAAAAATGTTTCCTAGCTTATTGTTTTCATAAAGACTAAGTACATTAATATATGGTTGTATTTTGAATGATGGTGCTTAACACATTTTAAAAATCATAAATAGTAACCAGGGCTTTTAGTAAACTAAGAAATTCATTCATGGGCATTACTAGTTTGTAGGAATTTTGATTTGACTCTGATACTTTTTTATTTTCTGAAACGTCTCTTCTATATTCTATTGCTAAGTATATCTTTTTATGTTTTGCGTATAAATATCTGTGTGGCATCATAATCATTCTTTTCATTCATTAGCATATTTTTATTATCTATGTTGTCTTATTTAAATGGCAACCTGTTTGAAATAGATCGAGTGCTTCATTCAATTTCACTTAATTGTGTGGACCTAAAATGATCTTATGTATAGGAAGAAGCTTAATAAACACTATACATTTTAGCATGCTTTTAAAGTGAATGTCTTTCAATTGCCCTCACCACAGAGTTTTACTAGTGTTTAAAACACATGGCCTTATTACTTCAAAGAAAATTCAAATTCATGGCTCCCATTAGCATTGTAGAGAATTTCTGGCCTAGTTTCCCTGGATATTAATGGAAGTTCAAATTTTTAATGAGCTTAATAGGGAAGAATTTTGGTATTCAAATAAACTACTGCCCCTTTTTCATTATACTGCTAGAGAGAAAACAGTCACCATTACAAACTGGTCAGATAATTTCGGAGACTTAACTGTCAGAAAAGTCATTAACACATCCATAAACAACAAAAGTGCAGTCATGTTTTGTGCATTTTCAACACAAAATTTAACTTATTGGACATAACTGTCTCTTGTTTACTTCTTAATTTATTGATATTTCAGTCTGATTCACTTTTCTGTTTCTTCCTTATCTCATTGGTTTTTAAATGTCAGACAATATCACAACTCAATCTTTGTCTTCTTCATCAATCTACATTCACTCTCCAATTCAGCCTTCTCTTCTGAATGTCAGAAGCATGTAACTGAATGTGTTTCAGATATCTCCACTTTGATGGTGTGGTAGATTAAAGAAAACTAAACATAAATAAACAAAGGTACTGAATCCTCCTACCTTTACATCCCCCTTTGCAAAGCAGCATTCGCATGAAGGCTCCATCAAGAGGACAAATCTTGACCCCCTTGAATCTGGGCTACATTTGTGACTTGGTTTTACCAGTTGCATGTAGTGAGAAGGACATTATAGGAATTGCAAGCTAGGAGTCAAAAGACTTTGCAGTTTCTGCTCTCGTTTCTTGCTGCTCTGAGATTTCCATATTAGGAAGAGGAAAAAGGCAAGCCTGGGCTAGCCAGTTGAAGGGCAAAATCATGTGGAGAGAGAACTCATTCCAACAGAGATCTCTTAGATAAACTGATCCACAATTAATTCACCAGCATATCACAGCCAAGTGAGTGACCCTCAATGAGGCCAGCAGAACTATTTAGCTGGGTTTGGCTCAATTTGCTGACAAGGAGATTCATGACCAAACAGGCCATCAAGTGTTATAGTGGTTAGTCACATAGTAATAGTAATAGATAACTAATACTGATGTTGAACAAATATTACTAATGAAACATATAAAAATGAACTTTCTTTTAATGCCCTACATCTAGTACTTCACAATTTTTCCTTTATCAGTAATTGGTTATTTCAACCTTCTAATTTCTCAAGTCAGAAAATTTAAAATCAACCTTGTAAAAAATTTTTTTTCATATTCAAAGCATCAGCAAATCCTGATAACTCTTTCTTAATGTCAAAAGCCAAACCACTTCTCATTACTCTACATTGGTTTTATTCTGGTTCAAGACATTATCATCTTTTACTTGGATTATTGCAATTAACTCTTTAATTGTTTTCCTGCCTTGCCCTGATCACCTGCCATCTATTTTTTCTCACAGCAATAAGAGCAATTTGTAATAATAAATTATGCCATGTCATTTCTCTGATAAAAAATAATTCAATGAAATAGTTTTGTGGTTCATCTAAAAGTTAAACATACAATTATCATTTGATCCACCAATTTCACTCCTAGATATATATCCAAGATAATTAAAAAGAGATGTTCAAACAAAAACTATAGATGAGTGCTCATAGCAACAATATTCATAATAAATGTTTCTAGTGAAAAGAAAAAAATAAGAAGAGGTGTATTATCTGCATTCCAACCCATAGTAAGAGGAGTGTTACTGGATATATGCCTGGAAAAAAAGCTAGAAATTATTGCTAGTTGAAATGAGAATTCCATATAATTTATAAGTAGTTATACTCCAAGCCTACCTCAGGATGTAGACTTAAACAGGTATTAATCATTTCATATGTGCCTTGTCTATTTGTCTTCTACCTTTTTATCTGCTATACTGATAAAGACACTACATAAATTCCCAACATACTTATTTGTTTCTTTAGACCAAAAAACTGCTTGCTTCCATACTTCAGTAAGTACATCAAAGTTTATCAGTAAGCCATTTGTAGACAGGTAATAAACAGTACCAAGCTCAGGAAGAATGATGGTTCTGGTACCCAAAAGGACGGGATATATAAGGAATGGAGTCGGCTATTTTCAGGGACCCTCCTTCTGTCTAGAAACTTTCCTCCACCTCTAGGACAATTTACTCTGCTGACTAGATATCCAGAAGCTCATGCTGTAATTTAAAATAAGTATTATTTGTTGCATGTGTCCAGTTTCTCCTAGAGGTTTTAAAAATCTCTTGATTAAACAACATCTTGAAGTCGTTGTTGTGTATGGTGGAGCTTATATAACATTCTGTTTATTCACAGAGCTGTGCTTTAATTTCAGGCCTGTAGCTGATCTGAATGCTGATCACTGTACCACCTATGAGATCTCTACACAGAGAGAAGAGCAACTAATTTGCTACTCATTTGCAACTATTTATTTTGTGTATGCATGTACAGGTCGATTTTTCTTGAAAAGTACACATTAGGCTTAGTTTGATCATTTTTCCCTTGCTTTCAAATTCGTTTGAAAGAAAAGAGAGAGAAAAAAATCTTCATCAAGCTTTTAAGCATGTATGCTATAGATACAACAGGTAATTTTCTCAAGGATCTAGCTCATGATTGACTTCCAAATATATATGAAAAACAGCATACAAGTTGTTAAGGCAAAGGAGCAAAAATATGTTATCATATAACCACTAGGCATCTGATAAAGATTTAAATAAATAAATAAACATAAGAGTGACTTTTGGCATAACAACTAAGCATTCAATAAATATTTGATAAATGAATAAATGCAAATATACATGAGTATTACTTTAGTATATTTCTCTTGATCAGAGAGTGAGTTCTGACTTTCTTCTTTTCATGTGCATTAACTATCTCTGGTACAACTCACACTCAGAAACTAGTAACAAATATCTACAGATCCATGAACTCACTAATTTATCCACTCAACTACTCAATCATGTATTTGTTCAACAAATGTAGTCAATGAACACATATTCACAGAGCACTGATTATGCCAAGCACTATTTTGAATGTTTGAAATCATGAAGCATGAACCAAACAATAGCAGTGTGGCATGACACCTGTTAAAACGAGGGAAAGTACAAACTATGGAATCTCATCGTAGAGATATCTAATCCTCACTGGGGGAAATCAGGTCAGGCTGTCAGGAGCAAGTAACATTTTAGCTGCAGTCTGCAAAAGGAGTAGGATTTAGCCAGGTGAGTGAAACTCTTGGTTGGAAAAGTTTGCCTCCAACAGAAGAACAGATGAAATAACACAGATTTGGGCACATTGGGTTATTAAAAGAAATTCAGTATGACTACAACACAAAACCCTATGAGGGTTCAGTGTTTAAACTGGACCTCTTTGGTCATAAACAAGGGACTTTGTAAACTTTCCTAAGTATGGTCTTTATACAGAAGTTCTTGGGGTTCTGGAAAAGAAGAGCATTGGTGATGAGCAATTCTCATTTAAGTCTGCTTATTATTATTGCTCTTATGGCTATGTAAAATCTTAATTTTTCGACCCTCTTTGCATGGCTAGGCCTCCCTAAATAGGTTCTTCTCCATTAGCTTGCTGGATCTTCTCACCTGGGCTAAAAGTAACCCACTTAAACATTGAGAATCCTTCCTTGTCTAGTCTGAAAAATGGGCCATGACAAAATAACTAGGCTTCCACTGAGATAGGTGAGGTGTGCAGCTGGAGGTTTCAGAAGATGTACAGGATAGGGGGACATGTTTCAGTTAATGCATAGTCTCAGAGGAGTCGAGCGTCTATGAGAATTGTCTAGCTAAGAGAAAGAATTATCAGGGGCATAGAAAAGTATTTGAGAATCAGAGGCAGCATCAAAGGCTTTGGGTAGGACAGGACATTTACAGTAGTTTGGGTTGACAGTGCAATGGAAGATGGAAGGCCTGGGAGTTGATATTCTGGGCAATGAGTGGTGAACATAGGGATGGACACTGTGGTAGATAAGACTCAAATTTCCCCTGAAGCAGGGCAGAGTCTGGGCTTACCTCACCCAGGCTTTGAGAGCTGGCTTTCAGAAAACCCAGACACTGCTTCACCCAGTATTAGCTCATTTTTACATGAAAAAAAGTCTTTTAAAAAAGGTGATATTTTTAACTTTATTATAGTAATATGTGGCCTTGCTAATAACTACATTATTAAAAGAAAAACCTTGAATTTGCTTTACTAAATGTACATAATAGGAAAGTTATTGGCAAACATCAAGAAACTCTTGTGATATGACTAATAAATTAGTAGGTTCACTGGTTAGAGGATAAGGATACCCCAAATCATCAATTGTCTTGCTTCTTTGTGTCCCCATGGCTAGATGCAGTGCCTGACCCAATGTAGGAGCTCAGCACATGTATGTCAAATGATTCTCTGAATGAATTAACTACTTGGTTAATTAATTTTATATTTTTACTTAAAACTATGCTCAGGGAAACGTTGACTTCTAGGGAACCTAATGACAGCTAAGACTCCATCAACAAATGTTTGGAGTAATTAGACATCTAGCTTAAACCTTCAAAATGTTGAATTAAAAACAAAATCTATTGGGAAGCTAAGGCTGGAGGATTACTTGAGGCCATAAGTTTGAGACCAGCCCCTGGGCAACATAGAGAGACCCTGTCTCTAATTTACTTTTTTTTTTTTTTTTTTTAGAATTACCAAGAGGTAGTGGTGCGCATCTGTAGTCCCAGCTACTTGGGAGACTGAGGAGTGAAGACCCCTTGAGCCCAAGGAGTTCAAGACTGAAGTGAACTATCATCATGCCACTGCACTTGACCCTAAGCAAGTGAGACCCTGAAATCACAGGCTACTAAGATGAGATGAACATGCATTATAGTGTGTATATAGTGTCTGCATATAAACCTGCCATGCAGAGGTACAAAGCAACAATTCCTCCATCTATTTTGCTAAGTTGCATTTAGGAAAACCATAGTTGTCTAGCACACACACTGACCTGTCCTACCATGGGAGTTACAGGCAGTAATTGTATGGAACCACTGCAAATACCTTGAGTCAAGTGCAGGTCATCTAAGGCAATCTTTAGGACTGTGACCACTAGAACAACATGACACAGACATTTCAGGAGGGTGAAATGCCTTCATTGCTGGCAATCCTTTTGTGCTGTTCCAATGGGATCACTGACTCTGACAAGAACCCGTTTCTGTTCCTTTCAATGGAGGACAGATTTTACAGAGAGTGAGAGGAGGAGCTTTATAAGTTTGTATTCTACTCTTTAAGTCAGTCTTGGTGCCAAGCAGTAGGTGGAGCAAGAACAAAGGTTTGGGAACCTGTTTACTGAGTTTGTTGCCCAGTCTTGCCACCTCCATGCTGTGTGACATTGGAATGGTTACTTAGAGTTTCTGTCACTCTCCTTATATTTGTGATGCCTGAATAATAATACCTGCCTTGGAGGGATGATGTAAGTAGTAGTGATAATGGGTTCAGAGTATCTGCCATTGCAAGTTTTGATACAATGGAGCTCTCATTAGCAATGCGGAAGTGTTTTGATTAAATATAAAAGAAGAAAAATATATAGTACATTCTCTTTGAAAAGCAGTGGCTTTTCATCAGCAACAGAGGCTTAAAACATTTGAACTAGACAGTAAATAATGGCAGAATATCCTCTCATCACACAAGTAAAATGCAAGAGGCATCAAAAGTCTCACTGACTTAATCTCTCAGATTGAGTTAGTGAAGTCGCATCCTGTCCTCCCCATGCAACAGCAAGTGTACATCACATACATGATGGGTTATGCCTCTGAAATATTAACTCATCAGTGCTTATTCTGTCCCTTGGCGTTGAAGGGATAGATTTTGTGATTGTATGTTTTTTTCTGTTAATAGATATTTTTTTGCAGTAATTCAATAAAAATATTTTTCATTTGTTTCTCCTTTCTCTGGTCTTGTCTTTCTAATTTGGGTATTTTCTATCAATTTTCTTGAAAAAGCCTAGACCTCAGAGCTAACTAAAGTGCTCATGGTAGTTTGATTTTTAAAATTAATTTAATTTTACTTTTAAATTCAAGAGGTACATGTGTACTTATATGTTTATCACAGCATTATCCATGATAGCAAAAATATGATTATCTGATTTCGGAATGACTTCTACTTATCTTCAAGGTTTTTTGGTGTCCATTTCTGCTTTTTCTTTCTCACATCATAGCTACAATACTATAGATCACAGGATGCAGTGTTTCTCATGCTGCTTTATTGACTAGATAAAGAAAGACACCAACTACTCTTTCTAGCATCAAGAATATTTTAGGATAGTTGGGAGCAAGGAAAATAAAAGTATAATACTCATCACTGTTGCTGTTACATTGTTTTTTGGTTTCTTTTTTTTTTTTTTTTTTTGAGTTGGAGTCTCACTCTGTCACCCAGACTGGAGTGCAGTGACCACTCTCGGCCACCGCAACCTCAACCTGCTGGGCTCCAGCCATCCTTCCGCCTCAGCCTTCCAAGTAGCTGGAACTACAGGTGTATGCTCCCACGCCTGGCTAATTTTTGATTTATTGTAGAGATGAGGTCTCGCCAAGTTGCCCAGGTGGATCTCGAACCCGTGGGCTCAGGCAATCCACTCACCTCAGCCTCCCAAAGCGCGGGTTTACAGGTTGAACCACCGAGCCCAGCTACATTGTTTAACTTCTGTCTCATTTAAACTGTTAAGAATGATTAGAGTTCTTGAGAACTCATATTCTTCTCCTCTTTCTTTTTTTTTTTAAATAATTCTCCATTTAGAGACTTATAGCCCTACCTTAGTCCTTTTATATCTTTAATGTTTTTGTTTTTTTCTGACTTTGAGAGAATAATAACCATTTTAGAATCTTTTAAATGATCTATTAATTTTTTACTAATCATAAATAATAAAACCTTTAAATAAAACAGAATTGATACTATCCCAAAATGAGCCTATTAGTCATTTATAACATTTGCCATATGTTTTCATCATACGTGATGATCTTTAACCTATTTCCAAAGCCATGATTAAACCACCCTTTTATTTTTAGTCACCCTGATTAGTTTTACACGCATTTCTGGATGACTCACCAAATCAAAAATGATCCTGATGTCCAAATGTTTGATTTTTCTATTTTCTTTTCAATTTCTTTTGTGTATTTGGCATTTTAGAAAAACTTATGAATTCATGCAGCCTGTTTTATTCTTATTGAAGACACTTTTCCTATTTCGCATGCTTAATATTTTCCAGGAGTATCAAATGCTATACTCTACTGATGCTTACCTTCCTGGGCAGAAGTTTCCATTACTTTTCAGTATTCCATATTCCATATGTTACTTCCATATTTCCCAATATGCTAACATTCTTTCGTTTTCTAAGAATAAATATGCGTGGATCAGTAAACATGCTGGCAACCCCCTAAATAACTCAGGGTGATACGCATTTTCCCAATGACTGCCAAGTCAGGAATTCCCTTATCTTCTTGTTGGCTAGAGCAATTTTTGCAACGTCTTCATTACTCCCTAATTGTCTATACTTCTTTGCTTCATTTCTCTTGTTAAAGGCAGATTTAAAAAATGAGTTCAATAACTCAACCGTTTTAAAGTCATCATTAATTTCATGCCCTTCCTCATTCATTAGTGGACCTATTTTCTTGTGGCTTTCTTTCCCCCTGGGCTTTTTTTTCCTTTCTTATTTTTAAAAATCTCATTTACTTTAACTCTTTCATCACATTCTACCATGACCATTGTTATATCTTCCCTGCAATGTGATTAAAATCTCAATTAAAAGAGTATCCTTTTTATCATCATTCCCAAAAATAAGCGTTCTTACATTTTTTGTTCTGAAAACGTGCATTATCATGGGCTGCATTTTAAAAGTCTTATTCACAGGAAATGTAGAAACAATTTTAAATATATATATAATGCTAAAAAATGTTTCAAATATCTTCTATGGGAAAGGGAAAAACAACATTAATATCTTTAAATTTAAATTTTTAAAAAGAATATCTAATTGTTATTATGCCTAGAACAATTGATATATGGGCAATTGTTTTACTTCATCACAAATTAAATTTCTGCAACTCACCTCCCACCCCCTGCTGCCTCTCCAGTTGAAACTTAATCTCTTATTATCAGGTCCTTCTTCTGCAAAATTCAATAAAAGCCATCATCATTTCTTATACCCCTGTGATATGTGTTGTTTTCTAAACATTAAGATAGTTTTATAATACAGGAAACATGAAACAAAATATGCTTATATATTCTGGATGTTTGACTATAAGACAGAGGCTCAGTTAAAATTTCTATCAGTAAATTTGAGTTTTTGAGAGTATAATCAAAATTAAATTTTTAAAAATATTCACCAGGTCTTACTTGAGGGGTCAGTAGTGGAGGTCTACATGCAGGTTCTCTTTAGTATTTTTTTTAACGCCATTTTCCTATACTTCCTTCCCCTTATTCAAGTAATTAAAGTTTTTCATTTCTATGCTAATACCAGAATAATAAAAAGAAAAAAATAACCTGACTGAAGTTTGCATCCAAACAATTCTACCTTCTTAAATGTGAGTTGTTGAGCAGTTTATATACACTTTTTGAAACCGAGTGTAATCTGTAATATGGGGATTATTAGCATCCAGCCACAGTAAAGTGTGTTGTAAAGCTTAAATGATATGATCAGAGGATATATTTAGAAGAATGTGTTGTACATAGTACACATTCAAGAATATTGCTCTTTCCCCTCTTGTTATTTCATTTTGCTTACCCTGTCTCCTTTAATCTTTGAGGTTTTTGTTTGTTTGTTATGAGGTAGCTGAACACTGAAATAATGCAAGAGAGACAATGCTATTTCCCTTTCTTATTAATCTGTTAGTCACAGAGTTAGGTCACGGAGACATCAAATCTAAATCTCCAAGAAATCTTACATATATTTTGGTGCAGTTTCCTAATTTTCTAGATGAACAAAAATTCCCTGAACTCCTAAACTCACCCAGTCTACCATCTCTAAAATCTTATTGCATTCCAGAAGGAACAATTTAGGGACCCCCTAGCTTCTAAGTCAGCCTTATATTTTCAAGTCATTATTATAGAAATCCATTTCAACGAAATAGTAATACTTTTCATGGTCACCTGTGAGAATCTGTCTTGAATATTCCTTAACTATAAACTAAAACATCTTTTTCAATAGTTTGTTTCAGGGAACACTATCTCTACAAGAAGTTACAGAGAAATTGCCATAACTACAAAACTTTGGAAATACTGAACTGAACCAAGTCAAAAAAAATCTGTTCCTATCTGACCTTCTGAAGGTTATGAATATCTCCAAAGAATGGTGCCTGCCAGTGGGTGGAGTTAACTTATAAACTGTTTGAGAAACACAAAAATTGTCTTTTTGTCAGCATAACTCTAAACATTTGGCCTGTCCTGTCAGTACACTATTTTAGTTATGAAAAAAAAAGAAAATCAATGAAATGGTATTTGATATGAATATAAAAATAAATAAATAAATGTTTTTGAATAGGTTTTTAGACTTTTCTACTAGATGTTTTGTTACCATGAGGAAAATATCACTATCATCTTAAAATAATCTGGCCATAAGTAAATTGTTTAAAACCCATCTCCAAAAAATGTGAATGTAAAGCTTTCACATTTAATCACTTGACATTTATGGAACAAGACGACAGGATGTAATGAGCCACCCATGATTATATCATGTAATGTAGGAAGGCATCATTAGTTTATTATAACAAGGGGTAGGTTGTCAGGTTTTTTCTCAACTGATAAGGTGAAGTCTAATTATTCACATAACTGTTTTATTTTCCTCGGTAATGAGATTATGCCAAGGGGCTTATTGCAGAAAGGTACATATTTTAGAAATCTAGAAAATACATCAAATGTGAAATACAGTTGTTTCAAAATTTCTTCTCCAAGGGACACATTGATTTTCACACTATAGAACATAATTAGAAGAGTTATTCTGTAGCTCTTCCATTTTTTTTTTTTTTGAGGTTTGAAAAACTCGCAACTTGTATTGCCTTGTACATGCCTGTTACTTTTTGGGCAGGAATATTAGTAAATATGATATGATACGAACTGTTGTTAATCTCTGCTAATACCCAGACAATGCTGTGTATGCAGTTGTAATTTATCAAGTGACCAATAATGGGATTTCTCATAAGTTGGTGGGTGGGCAAGGAGGTAGTAGGCATTGTAAGGTTTCAAATGGTCTACATTCTTATAAATGTCTAACATCCTGCCTCCACAAATAAGGAGACACAATATTGAATTCCTCTTTGCCAGCTCTATTCTTAGGAGGATTCTAATTCTTTCACCTGTTTTGACAGAAATCTAATTCCTATTCTTTTCAACAGTTCCACTGACCTCCTCTACACTCTCTCCTTGTGCTGCAGAGAGTTTCACTTGGCTGCTGGTCTCCCAATCTCCATACATTAAAGATGCATTTATACTTTTTTTAACCATGCTTGAACATAATTACAAATGCTTTGAATCCAGAATCAAAAAGGAACGGTTTGATCACATAAAAGCTAATTTCTGAAAACCACCACACACAGAGATTCAAAGTCAAAGGGAGGACAAACTTAGAACTCTTCAGGTACAACCAGGAAAAAAAAAAAATATTTTCTAAACAGACCTACAGAAAAGTTTATCATGAGCAGCAATTGAAAACTCTGACCCCCATCTACCTATTGTTTCCTAAGCCCATTGAAGTAATATTATTTGATCTGCTAAACTTTTTTAAACAGGTAATTAATGCCCCATTTCTGTTTAATAAGTCTCCTTTGATTTTCCTTTGAAACTAGAGGACATGATCAACAATTTAATTGTGAAAATTAAAAGGAAAAATAACATAGGACAATATTTAGGGGACATTTTAGAGAAAATAAAAGGTGTTTAGAGTCAAAAAGCAAGTGGAGGACCCCTTTAAAGTTATTCACACGCATTTTTAATGTAGTTCCTGTGATCACTTTTCCTTTGGGATGCAGACTCAACAAGAGCAAGGCAGGTACTGTGTGCTGTGTTTGCAGTTTAATTTCCACTTGAACTCCAAACGGCAGACTTTTGTATCATTATTGCAGAGAAGAGAACCTTTCTGCTTGAAACTTTCCCCCAACACCCCTTCACCTGAGGACTCTTACCTCTCCTTCAACGTTCTACTGTCACTTCTCATGGAAACCCTTTCCTCACCTTTTGTTAAAGTCAATGGCACTGTGTCTGTGTTCCAACATAGTCCCTGGGCTACCCTCTACCAAAACAGCTCAATTAATATTAACTTCAATTGTTTCCTTGTTTATTGCCCCATAGAACTCGGTGCCACGTCTTCTGTCTCATCCCCTCAATTCTAGATTTGCACATGATAGAAACCCAGTACATAATTTCGAGTGAATATTATGTACTCAAACTACACATTGAAAATGATGGCACTGGATACCAGCTCTTCATACAGGTATTCCAATGTAATTATGAAAATTAAAAAAAAATCATAGAGAATAGTATTCAGGAAACACTTTCAAGAAATACAAGATATGTCTAGATTTATTTATTTTTATTTTTATTTTTGAGTTGGAGTGTCACTCTGTCACCCAATTTGGAGTACAGTGGCCACTCATGGCCACCACAGCCTCACCCTGCTGGGCTCCAGCGATCCTTCTGCCTCAGCCTTCCAAGTAGCTGTAACTACAGGCGCGCACTACCACGCCCGGCTAATTTTTTTATTTATTGTAGAGATGAGGTCTCGCCAAGTTGTTTAGGTGGGTCTCGAACCCACTGGCTCAGGCAAATCCACTCACCTCAGCCTCCTAAAGTGCTGGGATTACAGGCTGAGCCACCAACCCTGGCTGATATGTCTAGATTTAAAAAGCAAAGAAAGACTCCTCTCATTATTATTCATAAACTCAAGCAGTTGGAAGGATGGAATAAAGAAATGTCTAAATGTTAGCTTGGTAAAGCAAACTTCTCTCTCTTTGAATTTCTCTGTTCATGATTACAGGGAGACAACAACATGTTCCAGTTTTGCCTATGGTCAACAAATACATATCAAGTACCCAAGTATTAGGAACTCTACTGAACGTTGTAGTCATATATTAATGCATGCCTAAAGTTTTCAGTTTAATAGGAGAGGTGGAATGTGTACAAGTAATTTTAGTAATAATTCAAAATAAAATTTGTAAAATATACATACAAGGCACAAAGAAAGAATCATCAATTTTTATTAAGGCCAAAGAGGGAGATTAAGAAATCTCTCATAGAGGGAAAAAAATGGTTGAATTGAATTCTAAAACAAGGTCAGTAACAGACATATGAAAAAAGAGAAATCTTAACAATGTGGTGTAGGCATGAACATGTATAAAACCCCTTTGTTGGATAGAGAAACTTGAAAGCAAGTCTGAAAAGGTACTGTTCTCCCAAAAGATCACGTGAGTACAAAATTGAAAGCAAAGTTCTTTTCCAATATCTTTTTGCCTTATATTTTGATAAGAAATTTAGTGTCGATTTTCATCTAAAGATAAATATAGCATTGAATTGTGTGGCAGGTAGAAATTTTTAAAATAACTTCCCCAAAGATATTCCTATGGAATCTACAGAACCTGTGAATATGATATAATTCCTGTGAGTATATTATAATTATGTGCTGATAGGTAGCAAAGTTAACCTTGAGATAAGATTATCTGAGTAGGCTTGATTTAATCACATCACCCCATAAAATGCAGAGCTTTCTCTGACTGAAAGTAGAAGTCAGAGAGATTCAAAGTTCAATAAAGGACTTCACACACTGTGGCTAGGTTGAAGGTAGAGAGATCACGTGAGAAGGAATACAGATGGTCTAAGGTGGTCTCCAACATTTTTAGCATCAAGGACCAGTTTCATGGAAGACAATATTTCCATGGACAAGGAGGGGAGTATTGCGGGGGAGGGGATCGTCAGGCATTAGTTTGTCATAAGGAGCATGCAACTTAGAACCCTTGCTTGCGCAGTTCACAATAGGGTTCGTGCTCTTATGAGAATCTAATACCCCTCCGATCTGACAGCAAGCAGAGCTCTGCTTGCCCAGTGCTCACCTCCTAACTGTGCAGCCCAGTTCTTAACAGGTCATTGACTAGTGCTGGAATATGGCTGAGGGGTTGGGGACCCTTGGTCTAAGGAATTGAGTGACTCTCCTATCTAATAGTGAGCAAGAAAACAAGGACTTGAGTTCTACAATCACAGTAAACTGAATTCAACCAACAATGTGGGTGAGCATAAAAGCAAATTTTTCACCAGAGCATCAAGATAAGAGCCCAGCCCAGTAGAAACCTTGATATCCACCCTTTGAAACCCCAAGTAGATATATAAACAGATCTTGAATATTTATCATAATACTATAAGAAAGGGTTTGGTAATAGTGGGAAGCTAGTGGGGGAATGGGAGCCCATAACATTAATAAGTGTACCTGATCACAAACCAGGCGAAGTGGGGACCAAAGGGAGGCCCAAACTTTACTTGTGCATTGACCACTTATCTACGCAATTCTGAATTGTACCCCATGTCTTCAAAAAATTCCTAAGCAGAAATTCCAGCCAAACCTACATGGATCCTGACTTACAGAATTGTGAGTCAATAAATGGGTATTGTTTTTAACCCACTAAATTTTGGTAATTTGTTATGAAGCCATAGAAAACTAATACTACTTGCTATCTTAATTCTTTTTCTAATGAGAATATGGTAATATATTAAGTTTTCAAAAATTTTGGTGATATTAATGAAAGAGTTGAAGAACTGTGGTAGATGATTCTAGTTGCCTAATCCAGATTTTAATCCTTCTTTCTTGGTAAAATTATTTTGAATTTGTTTAATTTGGCAATGTGGCCATTCAAAAGATTACACTAACCTGTCCTCCATACAGCTGTGTGGCAATGTGACCAAATTTTAGTCAACTCTATCTACATAGAGTGTTATATGTGAATCCTGGGAGTCTTTTTAAAAGTAGGGAGATGTACATTTTTGGTCTTTGCTCTTTCCTACTGTATGGCTGCATGACTCTCTGTAATGTGATATGATTGCCTGAGCCTTGGGAACCATTCTGAACCCAAAGTAATACTGTTATCTACTAAAAAAGTATGAAATATCCCAAGTTTAGTGGCGTATAAACAAATATATAATTATATCTTCCAATTCTGTAAGTCAGATGATTCTTCTGTTCCATAGAGCATCAATGAGGTAACTCATTGATATTTAGCTGGCAGCAGAGCTAAACTTCAAGAACTATGAGAATTTACTTTTACGTTTGGCACTTAGGTGAAAGTGGGTAAGAAGCTGAGTCTAGTTGGGCCCTTCTTTTTCCCCATGTAATCTCAGAACCTGTCCAGATTCTCTCTTCAACAGGGTAGTTGTATATCTTATATGACAGCTTCACATGTGGCAGAGACTTGAACATGGAGGTTCTAAACATAACTGTTTCAAGAAGGAGAGAACAGTGCCTTCAGACATAGGCCTAAAAATTGGCACAATGTCACTTCTTCCATATTACATAATATATTAGCATATTCTGTCCAGATTTTAAGGGAAGGAGCATAGCTCTCCTCTCCTAATAGTTTTTGGAGACCTGAAGATAGTAAAGAGAAAACCTGGAAGGAGCATGCATCCTGATGACATAAAGCTTTGAAAAATGGGGTAGGGCATGGAGACAGGGTAAGAATATAAACAAAAATTGGAGAAATCTTAAATTAGATTTGAAAAAAATAAGGAAAAGGAAAGGGTGAAGAGTATTTTCTGAAAGGGGCATAAGATGTGCAGATCTCTGAAGATAAAGACTAAAAATGCAGGCTTAGATGAGAAGCATGGAATAGAGATTAAGAGAAATGAGAATGGCAATCCTCAGTACTACGTGGAGGAAAAGAAAGGAGATAATAGTAAGAATAGAGTGATAAAGTTGAGTTCTTGAATATTAAGAGACTTTTTTAAAAAATTGTCTTCTAATATTTTTTCAGGTTTTGTAATTCAGATGGATCACAAAATTGAGTGGTCATCAGATAAACCATTTACTATCTTCACCTTTAGACACTTGGAAAAAATTCACAGCATTTTATTTTCCAACATCAGCAAATATCCAATGTCATCATATCAATTATTTTGTAAATGAAAACAATATGGGGGTTGTTTGCTGCTAAAATGAATTAAATTCCACTTTACTAGTTACTAAGTCCTTATTCACATTAAGAATACCTTACACTTTTAGGAGCATCCAAAGAGTTTGGTCAATCCATTGGCTAATACACCACTAGAATACAAGTATATTGCATTGATTTTCAAATAAGAAAATGAAAAAAAATTCATAGGTTAACAGAAATCCCAAATTTTAATATTTCAGTACATCTTGGAATTTTCCAAGAAAGGCTGACACAAATGATTTAGTTTTCGCAATAAAACCCTATTAAAGACTACAATCACTTACCAAAAATTCTCCTCTCCATTCTTAACATTCTTACCCCCCACTTGGTAATACCTATGGGAAAATTCAAAATAGTATTATTGGAATGATTTCATATGCTTATAATAGTATCTTTTATAGTAGCTTTTACATTATACCCCATTAGGATTTCTTTTTACACTAGTCTAGCAAGACAGTGTAATTCCCTGTTAAATGCTATATTAGCAAGAATGAGTAATAATTCAACATGGTGCTAATATAGCACAAGTTTAAATTGCTAATTCAGTGAAGTCTTGTACATTGTTCTAATCATTGTGATTTTTGCAATAAAATATTAGAACCCTGTAAAGACAAAAGAAAAACATAGAAGTGGTTCCCACCTGTTTCCTGCTCTTGGCAGAATATATATCTTAAGAAAGAAGCAGTATCCTGGCTTTACCATTGTCACTATTTATCAAAGGGAACGTGCAGAAAAATTTTAAAAAACATTTGGGAAAACTTACCCTCAGGTAAAAACTATGTTGATTCCTCTCTTACTCTTCTGGTCCCTGTAATGTGAGAGATGATAAATTACCAAGTCTGCTCTCATACTGTGAAATTCCTCTCAAATTTCACCTTTTTTCCTTATCCCAAATGTTATTATAATACTTTAGATTACATATCGAGCCCCTAACATCTCTCCTCACTTCCAATCTGTAATACATGAAATCCTTCTTGCATATTCCCATCATATTAACTATCACACACACACACACACACACAACACATACACACACACACACACACACACACACACACACACACACACACACACTAGCATGCACACACGTACACTTAACTCTGTCATCCACCTACTCAAGAGAGTCTTCATTATTTATAAAACCATTTTCTGACTTTCTTTCTTTTTTTTTTAGTGAGAAAGCAGGATTTATTGAGAAAACGGAAAAGTTCCTACAGTGGAGGGGACCCAAAAGGGTTGTCCTCATTTTCTGACTTTTAAAGAACTAAGGTATGTTAGATTGAACACACACACACACACACACACACACACACACACACACACACACACCATCTATTGACTTATCTATCTACCTACCTACCTATATATACATGTTTTATAAACAGAGTTACTAGGAATGCCCAGTATAACAGCTGCTATTACTTTCTGCAGCATGCTATGTTCTGGAAGTGGGGAATAATGGTTAAAACCATACAGTTTGAAGTTAAGAGGCTTTGGATTTATTATGCTCTGGATCCAAGTAACTGTACAACATTTAAGAAATATATTTGTCTCTTCTGGGTCTTAGTGCCCTCCTGTGAAACTCAGATTATCAAGAGTTTCCTAGTTTGTAGTAGTTTCACAGGTGTCAGATAAGTTCATGTTTGTAATGTGCTCATCACAGTGATTGGCATATGAAATATAGTCAATAAAAGTTGATAAGTGAAGAACTAAGATGCCCCTTACCTCTGGATAGTTTAATTGGTAGGTCAAAATGAGTTCATTTTTAAAGCTGTTGATATGCAATTAAAAATTGCCACCCACAAAGATTGTTTCAGTTTACATCCTTGTCATGTCTGTATATTATCATGTATAAATGAAAGTGCTCTATTCCCTAAATTTAGCCTTCACTGGATATTATAGTTTTAAATGTTTGTCATTTTAAAAAGTAGCATATTTTAAATGTGTATTCCTTTGACCATGTTTGAAGTTCTAATAAAGCTGACTAATTATTAAGTACTAAATATTTCCCCAGTAGAATAGAATGTGCAATATGAAATGTATTCAATTTTATATTGAGAAATTTAGCCTTATTTTTATGATATATTATTAAAAAGTATTATTGCATGTCAATGCATTATCCATTGTCTAGTATATGCTTTTTCAATATGTATTTGCCTTTGATAACGGTGCTATATTTTTAAAGAAGATTATTTCATCATGTGAATTCCATTATATCTATATATTCTTATAGCTTCTAGGTTTCACAAAATGCTCAGAGGTGTAAGGAATATAAGATATTTAAGGTTAATCAATTATTTAATTTCTGCTTATTATATATTTCTTTAAAACTGGAGTCATTTGTACCTAATTTTGGTAAAAAGTTTCAGATTTATAACCTTCCTCCAAAGAGCTAGTCCCTTGTTCTAACATTAATTGAATTGATTTCTTTTCCACAGAAATTTAAAGTTCATATTCTATATCCCATGTAGACTCTCTAGTCCAGTTCATTAATCTACATTAGTACTCTTTTAAACTATTAGCTTTCAAACATTTAGTAAAACTAGACTTCCTCCATTACTTATATTTTGTGAAATTTTAATGCTTCTGGATAATCTTTCATAATATTTTTCAATCTCCTGCCTTAATATTGCCTTTTATACTGTGGGTGTTATAATTAGTATTTCACTGTGTTTGTAAGTAATTTTTAACTTAGAAAGAACTAAAATGCTTAAAGTATAATTTGCCCCTAAAAGAGTATGCTTTAATTTTTCAATTTATCTCTTATTTTGTTCAGATAAATTAAAGTTATTTTAATATGAGTCCTGCATATTTATCTTTGATATATTTTTTAGGTAATTTATGTTTTTGATGTTAGGTCAAATGAACTATCTCATTTAATGGTATGTTTAAACTGAGCTATATGCTGGAAAGTAAATTGTTTAAAAATTAGACTTGCTACTAAATTTTCATTATTATTTTAAGTATTTCATCACTTGACATTGATACATAATATCAGTATATTCAATTGTGTTTTCTTTAAATAATAAGTATTTTCAAATTTGATGATGTTTATGGCTATCACTGTATTCTTTTGCTTTATTAAGTATTTTGAGCATGAAAATATGCATTCCATGTTAATTTTCCCAATTTTGTGTGTTTTGCAGGTATTTATGGTATTTTTGATGCATGAAATATTTAATTATTACATTGAATATTCAATTTTTACATTGTAAAATCTATTATTTTTTCTATTTGTTTTATGAATAAGGGAGCTTACCTCTTAACAATGATAAAAAATACGTTCTCAAATCTTCAAACTGTTAAGAGATTGCCCCAACACAATTTACTTAATAATTTACCCTTAACTCTTAGATTCTCAGAATTATACTTTACATACATTAATTTATCTTATACTGATTTCAATTTGTCATACATTGATTTTTAAGATATTTGATCACACACTATATTTTACTCTTATTCTGCAAAAACTATTAAAATAAATGGATTCATTGTCATTTGCTAGAAGATGAAAATCAACTTGTCTTTCAGAAATTGTACACAATTCCTAAAAGATGAAAAGAAGATAGGACTGTATTGACTAGCACATATATGTGTTTTCTTCTTAATGATGCAGGTATATGGAGTAGGTAGGAATACAGAGGTTATTCAGAAGATTTTTAGTGTAGATTTTCTCATAAATATGTTTTTCAGAAAACTATGAGCTCACATTAAAAATTCTTCAAACACAAGAAAAAAGATATAACCAAAACCAGAAATAACATTCTTACAGAAATAATATACAGAAGAAACTAATATTAAAATTATGAGAGCATAAAAAAGAATATATTTAATGCAACTGAATGTATACCTAAAATGGTCAAAATGGTGGATATTATGTTATATATATTTTACCACAAAAATATGAGTGATATAAAACAATTATAATGACTAAGTTTAAAGAAATTAGAAGTAAACTTGAAAATAAATCCAGGGATTAAAAGTTATATGAAATTACCTAACTGTCTGAAAATGAGCTAGAAATCTTCTGCAAATGAACCACACAGCAACTGCAATTTAAAAATTTAAAGCATTGTACACAGTCAAAGTGTGAATAGTTGAAATGAAAGACAAATAGGAAAAATTAAAGATTCTGCTTTTTAATGTCAGTGTGAGGAGTGCTATAGACCCATTCCCAATGAAGCAATCATAACTGATGAAAATAATTTTAAAGCAACCATTTACAGAGCAAACTGTCATAGAGGCATACAATAAATTAAGAGTATGTATTCAAGAAAATCTACTACATCTCAGTAAAAGCAAAAGTTTGTGACACTTGAGCCACAAGCTGCTATTCCCTTCCCCCCTGGTGTAATAGAAACTCCATTCCAGGTGGGAATGCAAGGAGACAATAAAAATGGTTGTTATTTCTCTATTTTTGTAATGCAGTGATTAAATTCCAGATAAGTACAGAGGAGAGTAAGGGCTCTCTTTCTGTACCTAGTCCCCATGTATAGGGTGAAATCTCTATTCCAGAAGTGACAGGCATGAATATTAAGTCCTCAGTCACCCTCCCCACCAGACCACTCAAGGTGCAGATTTCATGACCCAAAAGATCTGTCACATAAACCAGAGGCTTCTGTCTTTACCCTACTCCCAACTCATAAAGCATGAGTTTTACACCAAGAGAAGTAAACTATTGTTATGCTTACAGGGTGAGAATAACGGCATGGAGATCTTGTATAGGATGAAAGGTAGGCCATAAGATTATAGAGTTCTGGGGTTCCAGTAAGAAGGCAACGGCATAGGTGGATTTGTGAGATTCTCCAAACCTGAGTTCCCAAAAAGACTCTTACTTTTCTTCCCCCAACCCCCTGACCATCACCAGCCACACTGGCCCGAGGCCCAGGGACCTTCGGTACCACGCAGGGCCGGTTACTGCGGCCCCAGCTACTGCTGCTCTACTATATGTGACTTCTGCCACACAGGAGTCCTGGGTCTCGGCTCCCTCCCTGGCTAAATCGTCTCTCCCAGCACCAAGCTGCTGATCACCCAGGGAGGCTCTGGGCACCCGCCCCTCAGAGATACCATTCCCATTTCTGGCTGAAGTACCTTGTGAGGGACCCAGGACCATGCTTGCTGCCCACCGTCTGCCCTTTGGAGCTTTGGAACTCAGGAACTCTGGGCCCAACTTGGCTGAGGCACTCAGCACAGCGACCCCATGCTCATGTAAGGGAACAGCCTATCTAAGGAGGTGCTGATAGGAGGCTCTCAGCTCCAGAGGAGGGAACTCCCAACCCCCTCCTCCACCTCAGCCTGCTGGTGGCACCCCGAATCCAGCACCCAGCTGTGCAGCTGATCCCTGGTGCCTCCCACTCCAGCATAGTCCATCACAGTGGATCACACAGGGACCCAGATAGGACCCAGATGAGTGGAGAGAAAAGATCTGTGAAAAGTGAAACTGCCACACCGGCCATTCTCCAGGCAGAGATTTTCATTGCCCCACCCACCTATCAGCTGCCTCCACCTCAGTTCCTAAGGTAACGTTGCTAAACAGGAGACAAAGCCCCTCTCCTGCTGAATCAGACAAAGGCAATGTTGCAGACTCACAAACTGTGAGTAAATCTAGCTGCCTGCAAGGAAAACAAAGGGGAGTGTCTGGTGATCAGATCTCCTATTTTGACTTTTGATTTTAGCATTTGACTGTTAGTTTTGCTCACTTGTGTTCACTTCCTGATTTACATTATCTGTTTCATGATTTTATTGGTCTGTCTCTGTGTAGCTACCAGTGCTTTTTAGGGAATTTTGCTCACATGTTTTTTTCACTTCTCTCTGACCTTGTGTCTCCTTTTCACATGTTAGTTGGTAAGTATGTCTGCTTTCCCTCTCATTCTCCACTTTCTAACTTCCTATTAACCCCCACTTCCTCCATTATTTTTCTCTTCTGTACCACCTTTTGCTCCAGGGAACAAACTTACATACTGCTGCACAGATAGATTATAAGGCAGTGGGAAATAGGTTCCAGTGTGCTCATACACCTGTTGGATGCTGGAATCAGCATATAGATTCTGAATCACAGTTTCCCCCTCAATTAAACCTCAAAACTGCAAAAAGTACAGCCCGTAGCCCACACTACAACCTCAAAAGTGAACAAAGCCAGAGGACCCTTATTAGGAAGAACAGGAGATTGCACAAGTGAACAAAAGCAACCTCACCTTCCCTGAAAAACAGAATTTAAAAAAGGGGAGGGAAAAGGGGAGAGAGAGAAAAATCTACATAAATGAAGAAAAACCAAAAGAAGAATATGAGTCCCTCCCAGACCCCTGGAAGGGCAGACACTGAGAAAACTGACTTCGGAATACAAACAGTGAAGGGCCCCCAGAATGACTAGTCCCAAACTACAAACCTAGATATCAAGACATTAATGGAGAGATTAAAAAGAATTGAAGAGAGACAAGAAGACACTAGGAAGGAGCTGATATCTGAGATAACAGTAA
>NW_007245996.1:290247-291093 GCF_000164805.1 Carlito syrichta
AAGTAGGCATAAAAGAAAAAATCCTAAAGGCAGCAAGAGAAAAAGGCCAGATCACCTACCATGGAAGAACAATTAGCATAGCAGCAGATTTATCTACAGAAACCCTTAAGACTTGGAGAACTTGGAGTCCTATCTTCAAAGTTCTAAAAGATAAACAATTTCAACCAAGAATAACCTATCCGGCCAAGTTAAGCTTCATCAGTGAGGGAGAATTAAAATCTTTGCCAGATATCCAATCCCTAAGAACTTACGCTGCCAAAAAACCACCTCTACATGAAACACTTAAGAAAGTACTAAACATAGAAGAAAAGGAAAAAAGAACAACGTTCTTCACAAGAGTACAGGAAAAAGAATAAAATACACATGAACCAATCCCAAAACCAAAAGAAAGACAAAAAACCAAGTGGAAGAACAACAACTCTATAAGAACTCTATGACAGGGATGAACTCTCACATTTCAATAATTAGCCTGAATGTGAATGGACTAAATGTACCACTGAAAAGACATAGAATGGCAAAATGGATAAAATATCACCAAGCAACAACATACTGCCTTCAAGAGACCCATCTCACTAGAAAGGACACTCACAGACTCAAAGTAAGAGGATGGGAAACAAATTTTCAGACAAATGGAAGATAAAAGAAAGGAGGAGTCGCGATCCTAATTGCAGACAAAATACCATTTAAGCTATCAAAAATTTAAAAAGATGCAGAGGGCCACTACATAATGATAAAAGGTTCACTCTATCAACAAGAAATATGTATGCTAAACATATATGCACCCAACATAGGTGTACCAACTTTGATAAAGCAACTTCTAGGAAAACTAAAGAAAGATATTGACTG
>NW_007245996.1:291113-296879 GCF_000164805.1 Carlito syrichta
AACTCTATAAGAACTCTATGACAAGGGATGAACTCTCACATTTCAAATAATTAGCTTGAATGTGAATGGACTAAATGTACCACTGAAAAGACATAGAAATGGCAAAATGGATAAAATATCACCAAGCAACAACATACTGCCTTCAAGAGACCCATCTCACTAGAAAGGACACTCACAGACTCAAAGTAAGAGGATGGGAAACAATTTTCAGACAAATGGAAGATAAAAGAAAGGAGGATCGACCACCTAATTGGCCATAAATCAAACATAAGCAAATTTAAAAGGACCAAAATTTTACCATGCACCTTCTTGAATCACAATGGAAAAAAAATAAACATTAACACCAACAAGTTCCCCCCAAAACTCACAAAGACATGGACACTAAACAGCATGATGCTAAACAACTCCTGGGTCAATGATGAAATCAAAACAGAGATCAAAAGATACCTGGAAACAAATGAAAATGAAGAAACATCTTACCAAAATCTCTGGGATGCCGTGAAAGCTGTAGTAAGAGGAGAATTTATATCCCTACAAACATACATGAAGAAAATGGAAGGAACACAAATTAACAGCCTAACAAGCCACCTAAGGAAGCTGGAAAAGCAAGACAACAAAGACCTTAATTTCAGCAGAAGAATCCAGATCACCAAAATAAAAGTCCAAATCCAGGCATAGAAGACAAAAAGATAATACAAAAAATCAATGAAACAAAAAACTGGTACTTTGAAAGGATAAACAAGATCGATGGTCCCCTAGCTAGACTGACCAAGAAAAAACGAGAAAAAACCTAAATAAGTACAATCAGAAACACAAAAGATGAAGTCACGTCTAACCCTGAAGAAATACAAAAGATCATTAGAGACTACTATTCACACCTGTATGGAAACAAACTTGATACCTCAAGGAAATGGAGGACTTTCTGTCATCACACAACCTGCCTAGGTTGAAACAAGAAAATATTGAGACCCTACATAGACCAATAACAATCAAGGAAATTGACTATATAATAAGAAAACTACTACAAAAAAAAGCCCTGGACCAGATGGCTTTCCAGCAGAATTCTACAAGACATTTAAGGAGGAGCTGATCCCAATCCTACTGAAGATATTTCAGGTGACTGAGAAAGACGGAACTCTCCCCAAATCATTTCATGAAGTTAACATCACATTGATACCCAAGCCAGGTAAAGACCCAACAAAGAAAGAGAACTACAGGCCAATATCTTTGATGAACATTGATGCTAAAATTCTCAACAAGATCCTAGCAAACCGGATTCAACAACACATCTCAAAAATCATCCATCATGACCAAGTAGGCTTCATCCCTGGGATGCAAGGCTAGTTCAACATTCGCAAAACCATAAATGTAATTAAATACATCAACTGATGTCAAAACAAAAACCACATGATTATATCATTAGATGCAGAAAGAGCTTTTGATAAAGTCCAGCACCCTGTCTTGATAAAAACCCTTGAACATCTAGGCATACGGGGAACATACCTCAAAATAGTAAAAGTCATCTACGAGAAACCCACAGCCAGCATACTCCTAAATGGAGAAAAATTGGAACCATTTCCCCTGAAAACTAGAACAAGACAAGGGTGCCAACTCTCACACCTCCTGTTCAATATAGTATTGGAAGTCCTGGCTAGAGCAATCAGAGAAGAGAAGGCAATCAGGGGTATCCAAATAGGAAAAGAGGAAGTCAAGTTATCTCTTTTTGTAGATGACATGATTGTATACCTTGAAAACCCAAGAGAATCTGTCAAAAATCTCCTTACACTGATAAAGGACTTTGGCAAAGTCTCAGGATATAAAATAAATGTGCAAAAGACAATTGCATTTCTTTACTCCAATAATAAACCAACAGAAACCCAAATAAAAAGCACAATTCCATTCACAATAGCCACAATAAAAAATGAAATACCCTGGCATCTTCCTAACCAGAGACGTGAAAGACCTTTACAAGGAAAACTATAAAACTCTGCTCAAAGAAATCAAAGATGACACAAACAAGTAGAAAAATATCCCATACTCATGGGTTGGAAGAATCAACATTGTGAAGATGTCCATCTTACCTAAGGCAATCTACAGATTTAATGCAATACCCATCAAATTTCCAGCAACATTCTACTCAGACCTAGAAAAAGCAATACAGGAATTCATATGGAAACACAAACGACCAAGAATAGCCAAAACAATCCTCAGCAAAAAAAAAAAAAAAAAAACAATGCAGGTGGTATCACATTACCAGACTTCAAACTTTACTATAAAGCTAGAATCATCAAAGCAGCTTGGTACTGGTATAGGAATGGAATAAAATTGAGATTCCAGACACGAAACCTCAATTCCTCAACGAACTCATCTTCGACAAAGCCTCCACCACCTACTACTGGGGAGAGGAGAACCTATTCAATAAATGGTGCTAGGAAAACTGGCTGACCACATGCTGAAAATTGAAACAGAACCCCTGTCTATCCCCATATACAAAAACTTACTCCAAATAGATCAGAGACCTAAATGTAAAACCTCAAACCATAAGAACCTTAGAAAATGAAGGACATACCCTCATGGAAATTGGATCTGGCATCCAATTCCTGAACAAAACCCGAAAACCCACAGGCCATAAGAGATAAGATAGACAAGTGGGACCTCATTAAACTGACAATCTTCTGCAGAGCCAAAGAAACCATCAAGAGAGCAGGGAGACAGCCTACAGACTGGGAAAAAGTATTTGCCAACTCCAGGTCTGACAAAGGCTTAACGTCTTGGATCTATAAGGAACTCAAATGTGCTGAAAAGAAAAAAACAAACAATCCCATTATAAAATCGGCAAAAGATATGAACAGAGACTTCACAAAGGAAGACATCTGAGCAGCCAACAGACACATGAAGAAATGTTCAAGCTCACTAATCATCAGGGAGATGCAAATCAAAACCACACTGAGATACCACCTAACTCCAGTCAGAATGACAATTATCAATAACTCAAAAAATAACAGTTGCTGGAGAGGGTGTGGCGAAAAGGGAACACTTCTACACTGTTGGTGGGAGTGCAAACTGATGCAACCTCTGTATAAAGCAGTGTGGCGATTCCTAAAAGCTCTAAATATCAACCTTTCTTATGACCTTGCAATCCCCCTACTGGGAACATACCCTGAAGAACTCAAATCACTGTATCAGAAAGATACCTGCACACGAATGTTTATCGCAGCATTGTTCACAATAGCAAAAACCTGGAACCAACCATGCTGTCCATCAAAAGAGGACTGGAATAAAAAATGTGGTACATATACACAATGGAATACTATGCAGCCATAAAAAAGAACAAAATCATGAATTTTGCAGCAACCTGGTTGGAACTAGAGTCTATAATACTGAGTGACTTCTCATAGAAACAAAGATCTGAGTATCACATGTTCTCATTCATATAGTGGACCTTGATCATCCAACATAATATAAGAAAATGACTGACAGTGGTGGGAAACTACAGGGTGGGGGAGAAGGGATATGGGATTAATGGTGGTAAACATCTGTCAGGGAATGGGAGACACCTCTTATCAACAAGGGTGCCTGAACAAAGCATATTTGTATACCTAACTCTTAACTGTACGCCACAATATCATAATAAAAAATATTGATTATTAAAAAAAAAAAAATAGAGAGTTCTGAAGTTCTTCCCAAATGAACTAACTGACTTTATTTAGGGCACAGTATGAAGAAATTCAAGAATTAGAGTGCTCTCAAAAACAATGGAGATTTTAATTAAGTGGAGGCTAGTAGCTCCCTGTTAACTAAATGAAGTTAAACTATAGCTAAACTGTTTCACCAGAGAAACCAGTGGGAAAGGCACCTAAGAAGAGTCCTCTTGGTGTCAGAAGAAAACTGCAAAGAATCACCTTAAAACTCATCTCTAGAGAGGAACTCAAATTTAACGGGCTCAAACTGTGGAGCAAATTATGTTCCAGAGCATTTATAAAACAACAGAGAAATTGGCTGGCTACTTGTGGAATATAACAGCTGTGTGTGATACCAACAAAGGCAGACAGCTTAATAGATCAGGGAAAGAGCTAAAGAGTGCCCTGTTAAAACCATTTATCCTTGGGTGACCTTGTGCATTCTCAAGGCAGAGCTCTCAGAGGAAATAGTCCAGCCAAGTCACTAAACAAATAAAAAGCAAACAACAATAACATTAAGCTTCAGAGGAGTAGGAGTCACTTTCTAGAATTACTATTATATATTGTATGAAATCCCAGTGTTTAACAACAAAAAAATAAGGCATTCAAAAAAAAAAAAAGAACATTTCACCCACAAATGAAGGGGAAAAAAATTAGAAAACAGAAACTGACTACAAGAGGGCCAAGATGTAAACAGACAAAACAACAAAGCAGCTATTATAAATATGTTCAAATAATTAAGGAAAATCATGTTTAATAATTAAAGGAAGGTGTGATGACTTTTATACTTTCAATTACTTCATAATGTCTCATTAAATAGGAGACATTACGAAGTAATTGAAAGTATAAAAGTTTGGAGTTAAAAATACAACTAAAATTTAAAAATAACACTAGAGGAGACAAAGTAGATTTGAAAGTAGATTTGAAGCAGTGAATTTAAAAATAGATCATTTATAGATTATGGAATTTGAAGAACAGAAATAAGATGGTAAGTGAATGAACAGAGGAGCTCAGAGGTATCCAGAACTCCATGAGGTCTCAATAAGACTAACAGCTGAGGGGAGCATGGGCGCCAAGGAGTCACAGATCGGATTCCTCAGCTACAAGGAGGTGCTGAGGAGAGCAATTTTAGAGACTGCAATTGACTGTTATAATAAAGAAATTGAACAGAGGCTGCTTCAAGAAGCTCATGCTTTGCACTTGTCTTCACTCCAACTAGCTAAAAAGGCTTTTGGGGAATTTAATGTACAGACTGCAAAACAATATGGAAACCTTGGAAGACTTTATCAGTAAAAGAGAAAATTTAAGGAAGCTGAAGAAATGCACATCAAAGCAATTCAGATTAAAGAGCAACTTCTTGGTCAAGAAAATTATGAAGTAGAACTTTCAATGGGACTTCTGGCTTCTTTATATAATTATGGTATGAATCAGTATGAAAATGCCAAGAAACTTTATTTGCGATCCATAGCAATTGGGAAGAAACTTTTTGGTGAAGGCTACAGTGGACTAGAATATGATTATCGAGGTCTCATTAAACTTTACAATTTCACTGGAAATTACAAGAAAGTGTTTGAATATCACAATGTTCTGTCTAACTGGAACCGGTTGCGAGATCGGCAGTATTCAGTGACTGATGCTCTTGAAGATGTCAACACCAGCCCCCAGTCCACTGAGGAAGTGGTTCAGTCCTTCCTGATTTCTCAGAATGTTGAGAGACTGAGCTGCTGAGGAAAGTTAACTAATTACCTTTTTCCCAGATTCCAGGGAATTCATACTGTGAAATCAAAACCATGTTGTTTTGGGGGGCTGGAATTTGCATTGAAACACTGGTCCAGTCTATTGAAGACCCTATTTTGGGTGATCCCTATCTTGCAGAGTGTCTGTATAATAAGCATATATTCAGTTATATTCAGCATGTACCGCATGTGTAAGTAGTCTGGCCCACATTTTCAACCTAGTAGAACAAACAACAGAAAATCTTTTTTTTCTTTTTTAAAAAATTTCATTTTACAGAAAGCCTGAAAGAATTAAAAGTACCCCCTAAATAAAACTATTTAAGAGTTTAAAAGAGTTGCATTCTTATTAT